>NC_052501.1:35386686-35457489 GCF_016617805.1 Bactrocera tryoni
GTTATTAAGAAGGTACCAAGAATACTGAAAATAAAATAACAACAAATCTTAAATTAATTAAGTCAGTCACTTCTTTGTTATTCATTTAATTTATTTATCAGAATATCAGGCAGAATTAGACGTTTAGCCTCACTTTAAACTTTTTCTACAGACATGTCGAAAACATTCGTACGGTCAGCATACTCATTAATTACATTCGCGATCCTATAGGTCGTATCTCGATGTTGTATCTCGATCTAACTATTGGTACTTCAATAACTCTTGACTTTCGCAAGTTTACTTTGTACTCAACGAACTCAAATATTTCCACCAACTCTGGAACATCCCAATGTCTATTAATGATATTAGCTCCGGTGCAGAAAGTTAGATATTTTCTTCTATTGGCCAGTGTGGGATTACTAGATTCTAGAGCATCAATTGCACCTCTTGAGTCTTTACTCATATTGTGACGATATTTTAAGTGCCTGTTAAGCTTTTTTTTGTACTGACTCTAATTTATCAATTTGATAACTATAGATTGGATCCCAGACTACACATCCATACTCCAACACTGGCCTCACTAGTGCACCATATTTCTTCAGTTTTAGCAACAGGACTTCATGATTCACCATATCAAACGCTTTACTAAAGTCCGTATATAGTGCATGGACCTCAGGTCTTTTAGACCAATCCTGTAAGATATATTCTACGTACATCATGAGATTCGAGGTGGTTGATCTTTCTTTAACGAATCCATGTTGCTGTCTGATCAGAGAATCCTTAAACCATGTTTCAATCTGACCATATATCCACTTTTCAAACAGCTTAGGTAATGCGGATTGAATGCAGACTTGTCTATAGTTACCTTTAAGTTTCGTTGTCAATATCTTTCTAGCACATTCTTTAGACGGAAGTGCGATTTTCACTGGACGAATCTTGTCCTTTGCTGCTTTACCAATTCTATTGATTTTGATATCCTCCATCTCAATACCACAATCATCCGGTAGCAGTTGAATGAATTTTGTTTTATCATCCAACTGTCTCTCGGCACCAGTATTCTTGTCTGATTCTTTAAAGTGGTACCCGATGATGCTAGATTCCTTACTTTTCCGTTTCTCAGCTTCTCTAAATACTCCTTGCATGTCTATTTCAAAACCTTTTTTTTCTAGCGTAGAGACACGTTTACCCAGGTCGTTCAGAGTCTTTGCCTTATTTTCATATTCATTTTTATCCATTTCTCTAGCCTTTTTCAGTTCAGTAATTTCCTCCTCCATAACAGTGACACTTGTCTTTAATTCTCTAATTTCCATACGCAAAGGTTCCACATGTTTTGCAAACTTTTGGTCCAATAATTTATCTAAGCGTTCTAATATTTTATTCATGCCTGGAGCATTACTATAACCCTCACCGGCCACGCTTTCCGACTCCGGGACAACGAAGCTAACCTCCAATTCGCATCTGCCACAGTTCCATGTATTTACATTAGTATCTTTAAACTTCTGGTAAAAAAAATTCAAACTCATTTTTATCCAGACCACTGCAGCTCAATGATACCACTTTTTACAATTAATACAGCTCAAACTTCTAATGTTTCCTTTAATTACACTATTACATTCAACACAAACACGTTTATTCGGCGCCATGGTTGCCATTTTATATCCTCACTAATTCTTTTAAACTTGGCTGTAAAGTAAAAAAGTTTTGTAACCTCATTATCTGAAAAGAAGTTTTTTCAAAAGTCATTGAAGATGCTTATCCAATTCAAAAATATATTTTTTACGTTAATTTATAAAAGTTTTTGTTTAACCGTATATAGGCTGCAGGTGTAGCATTTGAATTCTTGTCTTTCTGTACGTATTTTTGAAAGTACGTAAAAATATGCTCCTGCCAACACGTCTGCTCTTGTCTACACGCAATGCATACGTGTTGGCACTCGAGTCCCACTCAGAAGCTTCGATCAAGAACACATTGACTTCACCACTTTGCTATGGAAGTATTATGATACTTCCAGCTTTTACAACAAGAACGTCACTGCTGAGCAGCATCTTATCTTTCAGTTTGTTTTTCTTCAAACAAGCAATTCTGCTTATATTATATCTATGTATAAGAGCAACACAGTTACATTCATATTATTAGCAATGCGATTAGTTCTGATTGTTTATTGGGTTCCTAGCAGGTCTTTGTTTAGCTTATATAATCTAGAGAAGAGATCTCTCAAGAATTGTATGAAAATGAGAAATAAATTTATTCTTTACTAAGAAGAAAGCTTTTTAGTTTTGTATTTAAAAAAAAATACTTGGAAATCCGAATTATCAATAAGATTTTTACCGTTTGCTTATAAGCTATTTAGGCTAATAAGATTGCAATATCACAATAAAAGGACATGCTAAAACTCATCACAGTCAACTATAGCTACCAATACACACTAACACAGAGTATACTATCAACTCACTTTGTATTCAACCTTTTGAATCAGAAAAGTTACCTAGTCATTATACTCGTATTACACACCTCCGCACCTACGGTTTCCACCACCAGTTCTTACTATGCAAACTTTTTTATTTACTTTTTTTGCAATATTTATTTATTTATTGAATCTGCTTTTTGTTTTAAAAGCCTAACAATAAGTAATAAAATATTAAATCTATTTACAAACTAGACAAGCTCACGCAAGTGATTGAGCTGTTTTGGTGATACATTGCTCCTTAGCTCCTTAGTACGCAAAAATATCGCTGCTTTTAAGGCGGAGTTTAGATATATGTATATTTAAGACTGCTGTCTTCTACTTCTTTCTTTACCATAGGAATACCAAGGACTTTACGGATATTTTCATTACGCATGTACCATGGTGAACATGTTAAAAAAACATGTTGTAAAAGCCAATTTAAATTTGCAGCTCTTATCTTCATGCATTTTACTCGATATGTGTTTTCTCCACGTAAGTCTTATCATAGGTGAATACCAAGATATGTTACTTCATTCGCTTGGGTTAAATAATGTTCATTTTTATTGCTGGGGACATTTTTGGTCTAAGCGAAAACGTAATATGCTTACACTTTTAAATTCACTTTTACACGCCAGTTGGCTAGCCATTCTTCGACAGAATTTAAGTGCTCCACTAATATTTTTGATGCTTTAATGTGGCATTTGTTAATTCTCACTAAAGCTGTGTCATCCGCAAAAGTTGATGTAAATACATTATTAGCTGTTCGAAATTTGCTAATGTATAGAGTTGGGCCGAAAATACTGCCCTGTGGTACACCAGCCCTTTTCTGTCGATAAGATATGAAATCTCCCACTTTTACTATAAATTGTCTATTTTTTAAATAAGACTCCAACGTTTTATACAATTCTAAAGGTAGAATGTTTTTAGTCTTATATAAAAGGCCATCATGCCACACCTTATCAAATGCTTGAGCCACGTCTAAACATATGTATATCTGATCAGTACTCTCTGTGCTCAAATGCTTTTCTTATTTCGTTAGTAATTCTATTCACTTGCTCTATCGTGCTAAGTTTTTCACAAAACCCGAATTGGTGCATTGGTATAATAATACTTTCGCGGAGGAAGGGAGTCAACTTTGATAGTAACACTTTCTAAAATATTTTAGAAATGCAGGGTGGAAGACTGATTGGTCTGAAGTCGACTGTGTTAAGTCTTTCCCCACGCAAACCTTGATTTTTGCTTTAGCCATACTGTAAATTCGCGAAAATCTATTTGCAATTAAGTATATTTATGACTTATTGATCTAGCAATATTTATGATAAAATTAATGTTATGGTTAACTATATTTTTCTTTTATCTATCCAGTTCTATATAAATATATTAGTGGGATCTGTTGCTCCTATCAGCGAATAAATAAGCAAATTAATTAGCAAATTAATAAGCTGAAACAAAGTGCCAAAATAGAGTGGGATTATAATTCATAACGATAGTAGTCCGTTATTATAACGAGAAAAAATCAGGGTAATTGTAACTAAAATTTCATCATTGAGGCACTTTCATCGCACTGAGGTAAGGCATAATTACTAATCAGTAAAAAAATAGCACATACCTATTACGATATTATTTGCTAAAAGCGAGTGAAATAATCAGCATAGCATATAGTAATGTACACATACATACATACATACGTACATACATACATACATACAAATTATGTATGATGCTACAACAACATTAAATATAAGAGTATTAAGAGAACTTATCGTGATAGCATAATATTTAATAATAAGAGAAATTAGAATAAGCTCTATGTTATTCATGCTTAGTGATAATATAAGAAAATAAAGAAAACCAGTTCTTAATCTGACACTGAAGATTGTTTTTCATTAAAGAATATTAATGGCGACGAGGATTAAAACTCAAACAAAATTTAAGAAGATTTAAATATTGTTCACTCTGTGCATCTAAAAATTGAAAAATTGGTGAATTATACTAATTTCAAAGGCTTAAAAGTTATAAGGAAATACGGAACAATAAATGTGAAAAACGTCAAGTTAAATATAATAAGTAGCAGCATCAAATTATAAATTTGGTGAAATTTGTGAAAAGTGCGTTTGTAATAACGGCCTTTAATCAGGTCAATGAACTTGAATAAGGTGTTTAAAACTGTATAACAAATCAGTTAAAAATAACTGAGTTTGAACACGACCTCTATGAAGGTTAAAGACTGTCTGCTTAAAACAGCAACATATTAGTGATTTTCCTTAGTGCAAATTCAATTGCGACCTCTACGAAGGTTAGAGACTTAGTTCTTACAAAAACAAAAACTCAGAAGTGCAAAAACAATTTCGACCTCTACGAAGGTTAGAGACTAGTTTAATATAAAAACAAAAAAAAATTCAGTGATTCCTCTGAAATACAATAACAATTGCGACCTCTACGAAGTTTAGAGAAAACTTCTTGCAAAAACAAAAATTCAGTGATTACTCTGAAGTGCAAAAACAATCGGGAACTCTTCGAAAGTTAAAGCATACCGATTCATAAAACAAAAACTACTTACATATATTTGGAATACATAAATACACAAGCAGTGAAATAATACCAACAACAAATTACGGATTCTCTCAAATAAAAATGCAATTGTGACCTCAACAAAGGACATCGAATTTAACAACACAGCACTTGTAACAACGCAACGAACGAGAGCGAGAAGTAAATTCAAAGAACATCAGAAAAAACAACAATTTCAATAATAACAATAAGTACACCGGCACAAATAGTAGAGTCGACAATCAAATTGCGACGAGAGCAACAAGCTTAGCAGTTACAACACAAAACATACATATGTATGTACTTATATAAATTATGTATTCCCGCGTTGGAAATATCAAAAAAATATTATTTTTTAATCGGACAGCGTGTCCGCTTTATTGACCAAAAACGACTCCACTTAAATTTAACAATTTGCTTAATTTATACTTATTCTAAGCCACGGAATTATTAAGTGGCGTGATATATTTCCTAGAATTAATATAAGCAATTCGATTGCATTTTCAATTGGCATGTGCCGGATGTGCTGAGGTTGCATCGGCAGAATTTACCAGTTGTCGCTTGCGCTGTAATTTCGGGGTTGTTGACATAGTTGCACTTTATGCTTGGTTCGTGCTAACTCTTCCCCTCTTAAGTCGATTGTCCTCAATCGGGATTAATGCATTTGTGGTGTTGAAATTTGTAGAAATGGTCCCCTTTTTGCTGAAGTTGCTTGCAGTGGCTCAATTGAAATATTTAGCTTTTGCTTACTTTTTATAATGATGTATAAAATTGTTATTAAAATTATAGTTATAATTATAACATCAGTGCCTATGCTGATTAAATTCCTCTTTTTATTTTTATTCATTAGTAATTCGATACTATTTTCGTGATTTATTTGTTTTACATAAAGATTTTCTAATTTAAGAACAAGTTCAGTTACATTCTTTTTCTCTTTAATTTTTGTGATTCGATTTGGCAAAATAAATGTTTCATATATTTTAATGTTAATGTTCGAATACGTCTTATTAAGCGTACTAATATAACAATTTTCAAATTTGATAAGAAAGTTGCCTTTCAGTTTTATTTTTTGCTTATTGCAATTGTGTTCTATTTCTACATCAAAATGCTTAAATACTAGAATACCAGGGACTATTTCCGTGACATTTATTTTATCTATAGTTTCTAAATTACAATTTGCTTCTTCGAATTTCAATATATTTTCTAAACATTTATTGTGAATTTTTATTAAATTTTTCTCCAAATTGTTTTTTACATATGTTTCATACATATTGTTTTCTGAATCTATTAATACTTCGTAAGTATCTAAGGCTATTGATTTATTAGCTATATTAGGAAGTGGTTCAAATCTGATTTGTGAAAGGGTATTTGGTGAGTATTGGGGTATTAGGAGGATTATGATTATGTTGTTGTTCGGAAATATTACTGCTGTCTTGATATTTTGGTAACTGTCGAAATCTGTAATTAATTCGAGTTCTAATTTGGTGAGGATGTCCGTAGGAATTATACCTAATTTGCTGGAAAATATAATTTGTCCTATGTCGTCTATGTGGTTTCGTAAAAAGGATATATCGTTTTCTATTTGGTATGTGTGCTCTAAAAATTGAACCTTGTCCTCTAATGACTTTATTTTGTTTTGTATGGTGTTATTAAATGTATTAATGTAATGACTTATTGAGATTTGCTGTTGGTTAATATGTTTTGTTATATTGTATATTTCCTCGGATATGAAGTTATTAACGCGTACTATATTCGTCATACTAGCTGTTGTGGATAATTCATTTTCGTGTATTTCTGTGAGTGCGTTATGGATTTCCGTCTCGTCATCACTGTCCATGGATCCTGCTATATATTTTAATCCTTTCCCTAGAATATTTACAAGTCCTCGTTTTGATTTAAAATAAGGGTGTAAGCCGCTTATTTTTGATTGAAGTAATGCAAAGTTCCTATTAACTGTGTTCAAAATTTGTTTATCTTCAAAAGTTGTGGTTTTTAGCATGTTAATGTTATTTGATATTAAGGCTACTGTTTCCTTGTAGTCTGTTAAGTTGATAAAATGAAGTGTTTTGTCATAATGATTAATTATTTTCAGTTCGTTAGTTTTGATGGGTAAATATCCGTTATTATTCGTTAAATCCTGGATGTCGATTTGTTGTGCGTCTACCGTCAATGCTAATACCAGCATGATTGTCATGATTTCCCCCGTATTCATTTTTCCTATTACAGAAGAAATTTTATGTGCTTAAATTCATATTTACTCATGCATTTCTATTTAATGTTACTTTTATGAACTACTCTACCTGATTTAGTTACTACTGTTGTATTAAAATTTTTCGCAACAATTTCTTTTCTAAATCTAACCGATAACTTATTTCCTAATCTTTTATTTACTTTGACAAATATGATATCTCCTTCTGCATATGTGCTTGGAGGTGATCTGTTCTTGTTATGGTATGTAAGGTCTGCGTTTTGTTTCGCTAGGAGTCTGTTTATAGTTTCTTGTCTGTCTTCCTCCATTATTTTAGGGTCGCTATAAACACGTCTGCCAAAGAATATTTCTACAGGTTTTCTTCCTGTTGGCGTATGAATAGTGGAGTTATATTCGAAAACTGATTTATCCAACAATTCGTGGAATGAACGGTACGTGCTCTCCTTTTGAAAACATCGCATTATTTCTTGTAATGTAGAATGGAAACGTTCTACCTGTCCGTTTGAACAACTTGTATACGGAGCGGTTCTAAAAATATTGATTCCGAATTCAGTCTCTATCGTGAAGTTTATTGCTTCAGAATTAAAAGATTTCTCGTTATCCATCACTATTGTTTCTGGAACAAAGGAGAAAAGGATATCGCGTAAAGGCTGTCTGATGTGCTCCGATGCTCTCGATCGAATGGGTTTTGCTATTGCGTATTTGGAGAATTTGTCCATAGCGGTTAGAACTAATTCCTTACCAACTATAAATATATCAATGTGCACTATTTGGCCTGCGAACTGTGGAATGGGTGTGGCCTGAATTTGAGGTTTTGTTGGACGTCGGTCTTATTTGCTTTTCCTGCATGTTGCACAGTTTCTTATAATCTTCTTTATTTTACTTGCCATTGCGGGAAAATAGTACTTTTCCAGAATTTGCATTTTATTTTCCCTAGTATTTCTGTGCGCTCTATTGTGCGTTTTTATAATGATCTCTTCCTGTTCTTTTTCATTAGGTATATCTTCCACTTGTATCTGTGTGAACCTAACTCGGTATTTGCTAAAATGTAATGGGTAGACCTCTTGTATTTTGCCCATAACATATTCTTCCGCTTTTATACAATTTATAACTGATGGGTTCAAATATCTTTTTAGAATTGATTTAAGGGTTTGTTCGGAATAATCAGGTTCCGTAATTATGTGTCTATGATATGTAGGAAACACGATTTTAAATTGATACGTAGATGTGCTATCTGTTTTTAAAATTATTTGGTTTTTGAAAGCGTTTATAGGGGCTTCTATGCTATAAATTAAATTATGGGACGAGCTATCATTCGAATTGGTTGCTATTGATAGACTGTTAACCTGTGATTCCTTCGGGGGTATCCTGGATAGTGCATCTGCTACCACGTTTTGTTTCCCAGGTTTATAATGTAAGTCGTATGAATATTCTTCCAAGGCTGCTTTCCACCTTTTCATCTTGCTATTGTTATTCTTATTGCTCAAAGCGTAAGTGAGCGGCTGGTGATCAGTAAAGATTTGTACTTTAGCTGAGCCATATAAGTAATTCCTAAATGAATTCAGTGCCCAAATTATGGCTAGCATCTCTTTTTCATTGGCGGCGTAATGTTCCTCCGCCTTGCTCAATGTTCTTGAGATAAATGCCAGAGGCTTTGAGTCTTGCGATAGTACGGCTCCGATTGCAAAGTTGGAGGCGTCTGTTACCAGTTCGAAATTTTTCGTATAATCAGGATATGCAAGTATCACATCTCTGGAAGTGAGTGAACGTTTTATAATATTGAAAGCTTCTATTGCTTCTTCATTCAAAAGTATTTTTACTTTTGCGGATTGGTTTTTCGATATTCTACCTTCTTCCCCTCTCAGAAGAGAAGTCAGTGGCTTTGCTAATTTCGCATAGTCTTTTATGAATCTTCTGTACAAACCAAGAAAACTGCGAAGCTCTTTTAAAGTTATAGGTTCTGGAAAGTTGGCAATTGCTTCAACTTTTGCAGGATTCGTTTTTATGCCATTTGGAGATATGACATACCCTAAAAATTCTTCTTCCCTTTGGAAGAAGTGACACTTATCCAACTGAACTTTCATGTTGGCTTCGTCCAAGGTATTGAAAATTGTATTAATGTGAAAAAGGTGCTCTTTTTCCGTTTTGCTAAATATAATTATGTCATCGATGTAGACATAACAGTATTTTCCTATGTGATCGCGCAAGATATCATCAAGAGCGCGCTGAAAAATAGAAGGAGCATTTTTCAAACCAAATGGTAAACGTGTAAATTCGTATTTACCATTGTTGATGGAAAATGCCGTTTTCTCGATGTCAGATTCTCTTAGAGGGATTTGATGAAATCCGCTTTTCAGATCTAACACTGAGAAAAATTTGCTTTCGCCGAGCTGCGAAATTACTTCTGTTATTTCAGGAATTGGGTATCTGTCTGTTGTTGTGACTGAGTTTAATTTTCGGTAATCGATGACCATTCGGTACTGTTTATTCCCCGCTGAGTCGGCCTTTTTCGGGACGATCCACAAGGGTGAATTGTAAGGAGACCTAGAGGGTCTTATAATCTTGTCATCTAAAAGTTTCTTTACCTGCTTTTCTACCTCTGATTTGAGAGATGCTGGGTATGGATAAAATTTCGAGTAAACAGGAGAGTCCGTTACGGTTCTTATTTCTCCAACAACTTTTGTCGTGTATGTTAATTTTTCGTTCGGCTCCGCGAACAGATTTGGGAATGCGTCTACTGCTTGCTTAATGCTAGTCTTCTGCTGTGACGATAAGTGCTCGTCCTTTATATGTATTGCATTTATTGCCTTTGATGGAAGCTGCTTTAGTTTAATTTTTTTTCGATTTTTTATTATTAAATAATTTTCATTTGTGTAGATAATTGCTTGAAGCTCTCTTAATGTATCGTTTCCCAAAATTCCATCGAATGTCTTTAAGGATGGCATTAAGAAAAACTTGATTTCGTTATCTAGACCAAATAGTTTTAGCATTGTGTGTTCATTAATTTTAACATCACCTGTTACTGTTTTTGCGAAAAATGGGTTTTTATTTTTAATACGTTTTTTAACCAAGTGTGGTTGAATGTAGTTTTTACTAGATCCTGTATCTACCAAAAACTTAAGAATTTTCCCGTTATCAGCTCTTGCTTCAAAATATGGAAGCGAAGAGCTCATCAAGCTAAAAAATGAACTTCAGATGGTTCGTCTTCCGAATAATCATTCTCCACATCTTTCGACATTGTGGCAATGTGGAAAGTTCTTTGGGTTTTCCTTTGTTGCTGATTATTAACTGATGGTGGTCTTTTCCCTTGAAATTGATTTTGAGGAGTTCTGTTCATATAGTTAATTCGACGTGATTGCATACTCTCATCAACTTCCATAGGTTCTGGCCGGGGTTGAGGTTTAGGTGGCCTGGGTGGAGTACTTGTATGCGGAATTTGGTTAGGAAATTGTTGTCTAGATTGCCAATTTGTTTGATTTGGTTGTGGCAAGTACGCCAATTTAGGGTAAAAGGATTGCAGTTGTTCCTGTGAAGAACGTCGCTTAGGATAGAGTTGAGGAGTTTGGTATGCCGTTTTCACATTGTGAGCATGATTCATGCGATAATTCTGATTGTCTAGTTTCAGGCATAAATGAAGGGCCTGAGGTAAGTCGACCGGTTCTCTTATTCCCAGTAATCGTGGGAGGTCGCCATTTAATCCTCTTATGAAGGTGTCCAAAGCTTTATCCCTGTATGATTGCGTTATCATTCGTAGAGATTCGTTGCTCATTTCGGTACATCCTAGTTTATTTAAAATTAATGAGAGGTGTTTGTATACTTGCTGATAGAATTCAGCAACCGTTTTATTACCTTGTACTAGAGTTGTCATTTGGTACTCTAAGGTGGATAGGTCACGCTTGTCGGCATAATGCATTGCCAGACATTTTGTTATTGCTGACCAATCAAGTGGCGTGTTATAAGATTCCAATGCCATATCTGCATTGCCTACAATCTTATTTCTAACTACACTAAGGATTCCGTAGTATTTCGGGGTTCCTTTTAATGGTTCGTATATATTTAATATACGGTCTACACTTTTTTTCCAAGATATGAATTCTCCTGGGCGGCCAGAAAATTCTTTTAGACACTTCACTACATCAGGGATCCTATCTAAACCGTCTAAATTTCCTCTATGTCTGTCCTCCATAGTTTGATCAGTTGTAGTTGCCAAGTTGGCATCCGGATTTAGGGTGGCCTGTACTACCTTTGGTCCTTGCTGCTGTAGTATATTTGTCGCTATATTCGCTATTAATGATGTCAAGTCGTCTATACTTAATTGAGTGTTATTTGTCGCTTGAGGAGTGGATTGGTTAGAAGGAAGAATGGGAGGTCTGACCAAGTTGATGGGATTAGCCATTTTACAATTTAATATAATTACAATATAATTTAAATTAATTTAAATAATTCTTATAAGTTAAAAAAAATGTTTCTTACTCTAATCCTGATGTTTCTGGATGCTGCTGCTGCTGGTTTACTTCGTTGTTAACGTTGGCAAATCGTACAGCCCCACTATCAAACACTACACTCGTTACTTTACGTTTGTGCTTTTGTTGCTTTGCTTTTGTTTCCAATTTCTCGGTAAACTTTAAATTTTAGTCGCCGTCGTTGATTATGTGAGCAATAGTTGTTGTTGCCTGTGCTGCTCGGTTAAACATTTTTAGCCATTCACTCGCTTGATTTTAACTATCATGTGTGATCGCGCGCGTAATTAATTTTTAACACTAGGATTTTATAATGAGGCTTGTGTTTGTTTTCTGTTTTATATAAAATCACAAATTTAGAATATTGTTCTGTTACAGTTTTGTTAATTGTAATAATTACTTTCGTACATATCTACGCTTTTAGTTACAATTACAATTTGGTAGTCGCCAATAAACGCTATTTAAATTGCTTTGTTATTGCTGCTTGTTGTATTTTATCACTGCTAAAGCTTTTATGTTTTTCACAACAATTATTTCGCTGGCCTAAACTTTTTCACTTCACTTGCTGCTATGTCTTTCGATAAGGCTGGCACGTCGATGCCTCCTTTTTACTTTTGTTACTCAGGGACCGTTATCGAAAATACTTTTTCAACCGGGCGCCAGTTTTCCTACTGGACCGACTGAATTTTGCTCGGGCGCCAATTATGTATTCCCGCGTTGGAAATATCAAAAAAATATTATTTTTTAATCGGACAGCGTGTCCGCTTTATTGACCAAAAACGACTTCCCTTAAATTTTACAATTTGCTTAATTTATACTTATTCTAAGCCACGGAATTATTAAGTGGCGTGATATATTTCCTAGAATTAATATCGGGTGATTTTTTAAGAGCTTGATAACTTTTTTTTTAAAAAAAACGCATAAAATTTGCAAAATCTCATCGGTTCTTTATTTGAAACGTTAGATTGGTTCATGACATTTACTTTTTGAAGATAATTTCATTTAAATGTTGACCGCGGCTGCGTCTTAGGTGGTCCATTCGGAAAGTCCAATTTTGGGCAACTTTTTCCGAGCATTTCGGCCGGAATAGCCCGAATTTCTTCGGAAATGTTGTCTTCCAAAGCTGGAATAGTTGCTGGCTTATTTCTGTAGACTTTAGACTTGACGTAGCCCCACAAAAAATAGTCTAAAGGCGTTAAATCGCATGATCTTGGTGGCCAACTGCCCATGCATCCCGAAAAATGCACTGTTTGGTGTGGTTTGTACGCTGGTGGAATCATTGGACCGTATTTTTTCAAAGATGCTGTTGGACGCAACGTTACGGTGAATGGCGATCGCTATCGTTCGATGCTAACAAACTTTTTTGTTGCCAAAAATGGAAGAACTTGAACTTGGTTGACATGTGGTTTCAACAAGATGGCGCTACATGCCACACAGCTCGCGATTCTATGGCCATTTTGAGGGAAAACTTCGGAGAACAATTCATCTCAAGAAATGGACCCGTAAGTTGGCCAGCCAAGATCATGCGATTTAACGCCTTTAGACTATTTTTTGTGGGGCTACGTCAAGTCTAAAGTCTACAGAAATAAGCCAGCAACTATTCCAGCTTTGGAAGACAACATTTCCGAAGGAATTCGGGCTATTCCGGCCGAAATGCTCGAAAAAGTTGCCCAAAATTGGACTTTCCGAATGGACCACCTAAGACGCAGCCGCGGTCAACATTTAAATGAAATTATCTTCAAAAAGTAAATGTCATGAACCAATCTAACGTTTCAAATAAAGAACCGATGAGATTTTGCAAATTTTATGCGTTTTTTTTTAAAAAAAAGTTATCAAGCTCTTAAAAAATCACCCGATATAAGCAATTCGATTGCATTTTCAATTGGCATGTGCCGGATGTGCTGAGGTTGCATCGGCAGAATTTACCAGTTGTCGCTTGCGCTGTAATTTCGGGGTTGTTGACATAGTTGCACTTTATGCTTGGTTCGTGCTAACTTATATACCCTGAACAGGGTATATTAAGTTTGTCACGAAGTTTGTAACACCCATAAGGAATCGTCGGAGACCCTATAAAGTATATATATAAATGATCAGTATGTCGAGCTGATTCCATTTAGCCATGTCCGTCTGTCTGTCTGTCCGTCTGTCCGTCTGCCCGTCTGTCTGTATATATACGAACTAGTCTCTCAGTTTTTAAGATATCGTTTTGAAATTTCGCAATCGTCATTTTCCCTTCAAGAAGCTGCTCATTTGTCGGAACAGCCGATATCGGACCACTATAACATATAGCTGCCATACAAACTGAACGATCGGAATCAAGTTCTTGTATGGACAACTTTCACATTTGACAAGATATATTCACGAAATTTGATATATGTTATTTTCTAAGGCAACAACGTAATCTCCGAAGCAATTGTTCAGATCGGTTAACCATAGCATATAGCTGCCATACAAACTGAACGATCGGAATCAAGTTCTTGTATGGACAACTTTCACATTTGACAAGATATATTCACGAAATTTGATATATGTTATTTTCTAAGGCAACAATGTAATCTCCGAAGAAATTGTTCAGATCGGTTAACCATAGCATATAGCTGCCATACAAACTGAACGATCGGAATCAAGTTCTTGTATGGACAACTTTCACATTTGACAAGATATATTCACGAAATTTGGTATATAGCTTCCATACAAACTTAACACATAGTTACTAACAGAAATGCACCTGTGAAGGGTATTTAGCTTCGGTGCCACCGAAGTTAACGTTTTTTCTTGTTCTTACATTTACTTTTAATAATAGTACATAATCTTTTCATTACGTTATTATTTTAAAACAAATGCACTTTTAATAATGGACGCCTTAGAAGTGAGCAAATTTAACCTTATTTTAAGTTGTATTAAAAATATTGAAAGCTTTGATGGCAATGATCAGAATCAACTGCCAGATTTTATAAGTCAAGTTGAAAACATCATACCATCAATTTCGGAATTTGACAATACTAACCGATGTATACTTTTTGGATATGTTAAAAACAAATGCGTTGGCAAAACCTGAGAAGCAATTCATATGTAGATACACTAACGTAACAACTTGGGACATTTTAAAAAACATACTTACAAAGAACTTCGGTGAAAAATTTAGTAGTAATGATTTAATGGACAATCTTAAAACCTGTAGACTACAAGGAACTACAGAAAATTATTATTTTCAAATTAACAAACTCGCAAATAGAATCCATAACAGAAATTTAACTCATGGCGATAACACTTACACAACAAGTGAGATAAACCGAATTTCACTTAAAACATTTAGGGACCATTTACCAGAACCCACTCGCACGATGATATTCGCTAGAAACCCTACGACCTTAGAAGATGCATTTCAAATAATATTAGATGCTCGACACCAAGGTTACACTCAATTTGGACCAGCAAAACAAGGCTATTTGAGTACAAATACTACAAGAACTGACTTTAGTAATAACTATAGATATCCTAATAAACCTATAAAAATATTAGCTCCAAGCTATAACAGACAGTACGATAATAAATATGATGAAAGCCATAATACAGGTAATGACAACAATTACAATAATCACAACTTTGGGAACAATTATACACCTTTACGCCAAAATCAACGATTTCCCACTGATAATTTGGATCATTATTATGATAATAACGCTGGTAGCTCAAGATTCACAGGACAAACAAGGCGATCAAATTACTCACAAGCCCCAAATACAAACATACCAAAATATACTCCAAATAATAATCTGTATCAAACTAGACAGTCTAATTTAATAAATGATAATAAAAGTTTGAACAGTTCTAATCAACAAGTGGTACCAATGGAAATTGGAAATTCCAATGTAAATTTTCCTATCGTGGGCGAAGAAACCTTCCTTACATAATAATTAATAACCCCATAAAAAAACTAAATTTCATAATCGATACTGGCGCAGAGTTCAGTATAATTAACCCTGATATTTGCCATCCAAGATTGGAGCGAAATGTAAATGTAATAGCAAAAGCTTTAGGTACAAAAATATTGATAACAAAACTTTGTTCATTCCCGATATTTAAAGAATTCAATTTCAACAATTATTTCTGTGAGTTTTTTGAATATGCTTTTAAAAAAATTTCGATGGATTAATAGGAAATAATATTTTGAAAGACTTAAATTGCGTCATTGATTTGAATAACAGACAATTAATAACAAAAAATGCTGTTATGACTTTATATTTGTCTGAAGAAGAAGAATCTTATAACGAAATGTCTTATAAGGAAAACTACTTTGAATTCTTTAATTCCGAAATCGAAAATTATAATATTCTTCTTCTTAATTAGCGTAGACACCGCTTACGCGATTATAGCCGAGTTAACAACAGCGCGCCAGTCGTTTTTGCTTTTCGCTACGTGGCGCCAATTGGATATTCCAAGCGTAGCCAGGTCTTTCTCCACTTGGTCTTTCCAACGGAGTGGAGGTCTTCCTCTTCCTCTGCTTCCCCCGGCGGGTACAGCGTCGAATACTTTCAGAGCTGGAGTGTTTTCGTCCATTCGGACAACATGACCTAGCCAGCGTAGCCGCTGTCTTTTAATTCGCTGAACTATGTCAATGTCGTCGTATATCTCGTACAGCTCATCGTTCCATCGAATGCGATATTCGCCGTGGCCAACGCGCAAAGGACCATAAATCTTTCGCAGAACTTTTCTCTCATCAGTTGTTGACATCGTCCAAGCCTCGGCACCATATAGCAGGACGGGAATTATGAGCGATTTATAGAGTTTGGCTTTTGTTCGTCGAGAGAGGACTTTACTTTTCAATTGCCTACTCAGTCCGAAGTAGCACCTGTTGGCAAGAGTTATCCTACGTTGGATTTCCAGGCTGACATTGTTGGTGGTGTTAATACTGGTTCCTAAATAGACGAAATTATCTACAACTTCAAAGTTATGACTGTCAACAGTGACGTGAGTGCCAAGTCGCGAGTGCGACGACTGTTTGATGGATGACACGAGATATTTCGTCTTGCCCTCGTTCACTGCCAGACCCATTTGTTTTGCTTCCTTGTCTAGTCTGGAGAAAGCAGAACTAACGGCGCGGGTGTTAAGGCCGATGATATCAATTTCATCAGCATACGCCAGCAGCTGTACACTCTTATAAAAGATGGTACCTTCTCTATTAAGTTCTGCAGCTCGAACTATTTTCTCCAGAAGCAGGTTGAAAAAGTCACACGATAGGGAATCGCCTTGTCTGAAACCTCGTTTGGTATCGAACGGCTCGGAGAGGTCCTTCCCAATTATAATATTACAAAAGTTATTAAATTAAACCATCTGGCAGATTATGAAAAGGAGAAGTTAGTGAAAATAATATGAAAATATGAACATGTTTTTTATGACAAAAATACTAAATTAACATTTACAAATTAAATAAAGCATAGAATTATAACAAAACATGATATGCCAATATATTCGAAATTGTATAGATACCCTGAGATACACAAGGAAGAGATAAATAATCAAATTGAAAACATGTTAGAGCAAAATATTATTAGACGTTCTCATAGTCCATATAATAGTCCTATATGGATCGTACCCAAAAAACTAGACTCGTCGAATAAGCAAAAATGGCGCATTGTAATTGATTATAGGAAGTTAAATGATGTCACTGTCGAAGATAGATTCCCCATATCAAATATTGATGATATATTCGATAAGCTAGGTAAATGCCAATATTTCACGACTCTGGACTTGGCCAAGGGTTTCCACCAGATAGAATTGCATCCAAATGACATTCCAAAGACGGCATTTTCAACAACTACTGGGCATTACGAATTTTTACGTATGCCATTCGGGCTTCGTAATGCACCAGCTACGTTTCAACGACTGATTAACAATGTATTGAAAGAATACATCAGTTCAATCTGTTTAGTGTACTTAGACGACATTCTAATTTTGTCGACAAGTATTGAAGAGCATTTGGAAGCGATTAATAAAGTATTAAAGCGTTTGAGTGAAGCCAATCTAAAACTTCAAGTTGATAAATGCACATTCCTTGTTAAAGAAACTGAGTTTTTAGGTCACGTTATCACTCCCAATGGCATCAAACCCAATCCGGAAAAGATAAAAGCTATTGAATAGATTTTATTACCTAAAACTCAAAAAGAAATTAAATAATTTTTGGGCATAACTGGCTACTATAGGCGCTTTATTAATGATTATTCTAGAATAGCGTACCATTTGATTAAATATCTGAAAAAAGGCAAAAATTAACATACATGATAAAGACTATAAAGCGGCATTTGAAAAATGAAAGGTATTGATACAAAATGACCCTATACTGGTGCATCCAAATTTTAATAAAACGTTTACGCTTGTTACCGATGCAAGCAATTTTGCATTAGGAGCAGTACTGACGCAAGGAAATAAAGTTATTTCTTTTGCCAGTCGAACTCTAAATGGACACGAAAACAAGTAAGGAAGGGCTAAGTTCGGGTGTCACCGAACATTTTATACTCTCGCATGGTAAAGTGATAATCGAGATTTCATAATACGTCATTTACATATTTTTCAAATACCGTACTTTTGTAAAGTTTTATTCCGCTATCATCATTGGTTCCTTATGTTTGTACTCGTATTATACAGAGAAGGCATCAGATGGAATTCAAAATAGCTTTATATTGGAAGAAGGCGTGGTTGCGAACCGATTTCACCCATATTTCGTACATGTCATCAGGGTGTTAAGAAAATATTATATACCGAATTTCATTGAAATCGGTCTAGTAGCTCCTGAGATATGGTTCTTGGTCCATAAGTGGGCGGCGCCACGCCCATTTTCAATTTTTAAAAAAAGCCTGGGTGCAGCTTCCTTCTGCCACTTTTTCCGTAAAATTTAGTGTTTCTGACGTTTTTTGTTAGTCGGTTATCGCACTTTTAGTGATTTTGAACATAACCTTTGTATGGGAAGTGGGCGTGGTTATTATCCGATTTCTTCAATTTTTGAACTGTACATGGAAATGTCTGAAGGAAACGACTCTGTAGAGTTTGGTTGACATAGCTATAGTAGTTTCCGAGATATGTACAAAAAACTTAGTAGGGGGCGGGGCCACGCCCACTTTTCCAAAACAATTGCGTCCAAATATGCCCCTCCCTAATGCGATCCTTTGTGCAAAATTTCACTTTAATATCTTTATTTATGGCTTAGTTATGACACTTTATAGGTTTTCGGTTTCCTCCATTTTGTGGGCGTGGCAGTGGGCCGATTTTGCCCATCTTCGAACTTAACCTTTTTATGGAGCCAAGGAATACGTGTACCAAGTTTCATCATGATATCTCAATTTTTACTCAAGTTACAGCTTGCACGGACGGACGGACAGACGGACGGACGGACGGACAGCTGGACGGACAGACAGACATCCGGATTTCGACTCTACTCGTCGCCCTGATCACTTTGGTATATATAACCCTATATCTGACTCTTTTAGTTTTAGGACTTACAAACAACCGTTATGTGAACAAAACTATAATACTCTCGTTAGCAACATTGTTGCGAGAGTATAAAAACTACAGCACAATAGAAAAGAAGTTGCTGGCCATCGGGTGGGCCACGAAATATTTCCGACCATATATTTTAGGCCGTAGATTCATTATTAAGTCAGATCATCGTCCCCTTGTTTGGCTCAACAATATAAAAGAACCGAATGCGAAAATCCAAAGATGGAAAATTAAGCTAAACGGGTTCGATTTTGATGTTAACTATATAAAAGGAAAAGAAAACGTAGTAGCTGATGGACTTAGTAGATTAAGTTATGAGCCAGTTGATAGTGAAATAGAGCTGAACCTAAATGAAATTTTTGAGGAAGATGCCAATACAGTACATAGCGCAGAAAGCTATGATACTGATTACATTAAAATAACTGAAAAACCAATTAATATGTTTAAAATTCAAATAGTCATCCAAAAGTCCAATGCCGATTCTGTAAAAACTCAAATATTATTCAAAAACAAAGTTCGTTATAACGTAAATGTAACAGATAAAAATAGTATTTTAAATTTCATGAGAGAGAAACTCCCTGTAAAAGGACTTTCAGTAGTTTTTTGTCCAGATATTGAGTTATATCTCGAGTTTCAATCTAACTTCATTAAATATTTTGTGAAAAATAAAAATCTTAAAATATTAAAATCAAACATGCTTATACAGGATATAACCGACAGAGAATTTGCAATTATTAGAGAAAATTCATTATAAAAATAATCACAGAGGGATAAGTGAGGTTTTTGAGGAGTTAAAAAATGATTATTTTTACCCAAAATTACAAAAGGAGATATAAAATTACATTAACAATTGCAATATTTGCAAACTTGCAAAATTTGATAGAAATCCAATAAAACACAATATATTAATAACACCTACCCCAAATAAACACAATGAAATCGTTCATGTAGATATATTGTTTCCACAGCGTGGCATGATGTATCTGACAAGCATAGACAAGCTAACGAAATATGCAACTGCCCACTATCTGGAAGATAGGATGTGGGTATCAATACTCAAAGCTCTTAAGCAAAGGAATCAATATTTAGGAAAACCAAATCTGCTTATATTTGATAACGAAATCGACACTGCTACAATTAGAGAATTTTTAAAGAACCAAGACATGGAATTTCACACAACAACAGATTATTTAAAAACAGGAAATGCAGATGTGGAAAGACTACATGGTACTCTCAACGAGCATATAAGACTCTTTAATGCTGATTCAGATAATAAGGACGATATTTCCGAAAATGTTTATAAAGCTATAATATCATACAATGATACTATTCATTCTACTACTAAAACACGACCGATCGATCTTATAAATAACTTAGTTTCACACCAAGAATTAGCTAAACTTTCCTAAATAATACACACAAGAAAGTCTGAAAGAATACGTATGTTAAATCAGAAAACCAATAGAGTTGGAACGGAAGGTTTTGCCAATGGCGTTATAAAAAATAATAGAGTAAGTAAATCAATGCCTAAGTATAAAAAAATTACAAATTATACACAGGAGGGAAACTATTTACTGTCTAAGGATAATAAATTTAAAAAAATATATAAAACTCAAGTTAAAAGAAAGAATGTTTGTTAACATAAAATTTTATTTACATTTTGAATTACCAGGTACTGTTAATTCTAGTGGTGGAGGAGTAATGTATACATACATACATACATACATACTTACATACATACATACAAATTATGTATGATGCTACAACAACATTAAATATAAGAGTATTAAGAGAACTTATCGTGACAGCATAATATTTAATAATAAGAGAAATTAGAATAAGCTCTATGTTATTTATGCTTAGTGATAATATAAGAAAATAAAGAAAAGTAGTTCTTATTGTGACACTGAAGATTGAGTTTCATTAAAGAATATTAATATATTCGTACATACACACAAGTAAATTTTCTGCTTCGTGAAGTTTTACTTTATTTTATCGTATTACTAGCTGACCCCGCAGCCGTTGTCCGGCGCGAAATTATGTCTTTTGAATTGAAAAGACAAAAATTCATATTGTGTTGATTATCACTTATTTGAGATTTTGCTACACTTTTTTGAAGTTATACTTCTTATACGAGTTCGGAAAAGGTTGCGATAGATTCAGGTTGCGCAACCTTGCTCAATATGAATCTACGTTTCTTTCGGCACAGCTCGCGCTTTTCTACCAACAACACAATGGTGCCATGCTTATGCTGTTGTTGTTTTTGTAGAACAATATTTCAATTTTTGGTTGGTGACATATTCAATTAAAAAATCAATTCCGTTGGGTTTCGAACCTACGTACCTCATACGTGCTCATCGTAATTTTTGAAACTCTTACCACCAACACCACCATTGACACTTGTATTGCGTTGTCCTAAGTATGGTTTGGTTATGCATGAAAGAAATATACAATAGATCGCCGATTGTTACCTCTTTTCTTGCTGCTGCTGCGCATATGTATGTTTGTATGCTTGTGCATTATTGAAGTTATGCTTTTTTTCTTTCGTTTGTCTTTAATTTCTGTGAATTCTCAACTATTTTGCGTATATTTTGGTTGAAATACTCTGCGTTGGCCGCTGAAAAATTAAGGCTATACTTTACAGGATAATTTTTGTAGTTAGTCTTCATTTAAATTTTTTGGAAATCGACCCGCGATGACGAGGTATATCGTTTTATCTGACAGCGTGAGGTTTATGAACTTCATTTCTAATATTGTGTTGTGGCATATTAGAAATGATGTTTCTTCGAAAATCGCTCGCTTACAACGGATAAAACGACTTCTGAGTGGTGATTTTAATGAATAAATTCCAAGGTTTTACGCAAAAATAATGCGGTCAATAAGTACAGTACGCTTATGTATGCTTGCACATTATTTTTCTTTCGTTTGTCTTTAATTTTTGCAAATTCTCAACTATTTTATGTGACTTTATTTCTTTTGTCTCTCTTTTTTTTTTGTGCGAATTCTTTGAATTTCTGAACTCGCACATGCGTACACATACATTCATATGAGCATGTGCAGAAACACAAGATAGGATAGAAAGCTGTATGCCTTTTAACATCGTATACTATACTAATAAATATTTTTCGTACTAATAGAAATTAAATCACAGCAATATTATGTATATGTATTAAAGAAAATTCATTTTACTTTGGCCCAGTTTTGTGCGCAATACAAATGCAACGCCAATAATGAATACAAGAAAGTGACTAAACACCATGATATAAGACATGCAAATTATAATATGACAACCCAATTCGAAGCGTACAAAAGAGAGATGGTTACGCTGCATTTTCCTTTCCGCAACGAAGAGACAAAACTACTTTCCGGGTCAAAATTCCTTCATCTAGACTTTGCTTTATAAAATGTGCATAATGAATTTAAATGTTCTAGTTTTTTTTTTTCATACAAAATGATATGCATTTCTGAACATCACTAAGAAGTATAACTTCTTCCGAGCGTAGGGACTCCACGCACATTTTTTTTCAATGTAACGCAGCTTGATAAACAACAATTTTTGGTTTCTGTTCCGGTGTATAGAAAAGATGGTTTTCCAACTCGTGAGCCGCCACGTATATCTGGCCGTTTGAAAATTATAGCATTTCCAAATTTATGCCACACACTATGCGACTATCCTTGTGTCTTGTCGATTGTCATTTCAAATGCAATTTTCCCTGGAAACGGAATACGTTTGAACTGAAATGGCAAATCGTTAGAACTCAAAAGAAATCCGTAGAATCAAGCATTCTGCCCCATGTATTTGATAGGTGCGTCATAATCATATTGCGAAACATAATAACGACACATCCAAATTTGAGACGCAAATGATGCGGTAGCATCACAAGCCTCTCCAAAGAACTTATTTAGAAATTCCACTGGTTAATTCATAGTGTTGTCTTAATTGTCAAGACGATCGATCGATTTGTATGACCGCAAGTCTCCCGGAATTTGACTTTGAACCTTCCAGTATAAGTCAACAACATCGAAATTTTTGCCAGCTAACATTGCGCATGCATTTAAGGAATCGCACCAACGATAATTTGTCCAATCTTCGTATAAACATTCCTGATGAGTCCATCTTTCGTGAATTGATAAACGGCATATGGAACTGATATCAAACCACCGGATGTATCAACCGGTATTGACCCATTTCCAATTCTTAGCGTATACGATGTAAAATGTCTTCGGAAATGTAATTTTTGTTCGTATCCCACAACTGACGCGAATTTGAAGGCTGATCATCGCGAAAAGTGTGCTAACTTCATTCCACTGATTATCATGTTCCAGCAATTGTAATTGTAATTGCATGTATAATATCAAGGTATTTCCGAATAGAGCAATTTCTCGCAAACGGTTCACTGACGAAAGTTGAAAAAAAACTCGTAAATGTTAATTTTGTTGCTGGGGGTGTTTTCTCTGTCTGTACTGTATTCTCTGTGTTGAAATAGACTATTTGGTCATTCTCCAAATTAACTGCGAGACGCACAACAGTCGGAAAAGGTTCATGAATCGCAAAAGTAAATATCATACAAAGCGCTTTATTGCAGTTCACGTATCGACCGTATCGTTCAAGATCAGTAACCGCCATGTTGCTTCCTTTGGTGACGTATTTACACACGTATTTTTTCGATTACACCAAACTGCAATACGCAACATTGACATGACTTTTGAATGTGAATTAGAAAACAGTGGCGAATATGGTACGATCCATATGTTGTCGACTTCGATGTGTTGTTAACTTCGATATTCACGCCTCTGAATTAAATGTTCTGCCATTGTCATCTGATGAGCGACGCTGATACATTGGATATCCATCATTTCTAGTTTGTGTTTCCGAAAGAAAAGCACCTAGATAGTGTTTCGTACATTTATTGTCAGACGTACAAATCGAAGTGGTATTGTGATGTCCGTAAGGTACATGAACTATATTTGTTTCGTATAATTCGTCTCCAGCGTTAGTCTCAAAATTTTGACTCAAACTTGAGACCTGGTAATTAGCAGGTCACAAAACCAAAAAGAACTCTTGTCTGCCATTTTGAATACACTGAATAGAAATCATCACAGATATTATTCGATTGTCGTTTTTTTATATTTTGTAAGCAACTCAAACACGAAAAGATTAAAAATATATCAATTTTACATAAATTTTGTAAATATTATGAAACAAAGTCAACATATATTTTTATTTTTATGGATGATTATGTTTTTTGACTATGTTATAGAAAATTTAATATTTGTTATCGACATATTTATTTTCATTCATGTGTAAAAACATCTCTGAAATGTAATTGATTTTGTGACTGTCACTTACAGATTAGCAAAATCGCCTCAAGTCTCAAAAATTGTCTCTAACTTAAAATCTCAAATTTAGAGATTTGAGCCTGTATCACAGTACAGAATCGCACGGTAAATCTCTTGGTGCGACTCTGATTTTGCGCCATCTACTTGTCAGTCTTGGAAATCTATTACATTATCATAGCTGATTTAGACACTACAAACAAAAAAAATGTTATTACAGTAGACGCTCGAAATTGTGAACCACTTTGTTTTTGGGTAGTTCCTGACTTCCGAAATGTTCTAATTTCTGGACGGTTTTTTTTTAACGTGAATAATAAAACTAAGAGTTAAGCCACTTCCAAAAACTATATAAAAACATTTTTTTTATTTCTTTTCTTATTTTTTTTTTTAAACATAACAATTCAGTTCATTACATAACAATTATTAAAAAAAAAAAACAACTAAAAATTTCAGAAATTAATTAAAAACTCAGGATAAGGGCTCAGTTCAAAATTAATTTTTGTTTGACATATAATCAGTAATATTTGTTTGTTTTTTTGGTTTCTTTAAATCCGATATAACAATATCGTTACGGAGTGGCCAAAAGATTGGTCATGTGCTTACTGGAAGACAATTCACTCTTGTTGCACCAATTTATTAAATTGTTAACGCTTTTAATAGCTATAACATTTGAAATAACTGGTGTGTCATCAACAACATCGTCTTCACTGCTATCAGAAAACTCATCATCGCTACTTAGGTCATCACCAGTTCTGGTCTTCAAACTCATCTTCATTCCATTTCTCGATGTCAGCAATACACATGAAACTGTTTGGATCAATTTCTGCTAAAAGAGTTTGATTTAATTGGAGAGATTCATTGCAGTCCTCATTTTTGTTAAGCAACTCTGCTATGGCATACATCATCGTTGCCGTATTAATCAGAGTTCCAATTTAGCAACTTTGACCAAGAATTCTCATCACTTTTGGAGTTATCTCATCCCAAGCTTGTTTCAGAAATATTATTGCCTTTCTTTTTGATGGAATGGGATTTCAAACAGACTATTCAGTGCATCACCTTCAGCTTTTTTGTTTCAGCAAGTAACTTACTTCTGTAAACAAGTTTTGTTAACTTTATGGGATTTTGATCCATTGGTTGCACAGCTGTTGTCACATTTGGCGGCAAGAAATATGCAACGCGTTGCCATCTTTGCTTTGAAGATGCTCAATCGGTGCATGCGCGGAGCAGTTATCGATAAGCAAAAGAGCCTTCGGAGGCAAGTTATTTTTTTGAGAAAACTGGATGACCTGTAAACAAAAAAATATTTTAAAATTAAAGAAATTAAAAGCAAAATTATTTCCTCTTACTTCATTAATAAATATCTTGTGAAACAATCGTGAAAGATCCGAGACGTGATCCAAGCATTTTTGGAAAAGTTGTAATGAAGTGGATTTTTAAAACCTTTGAAGCTCCTGGGATTTTTAGCTTTGTCCAGGCACTAATTCAGCATTTGATCCAAGTAAAATTGAAATTCGTTCTTTTTGAATTTTGTATCCAGGCGCACTTTTTTCACAAAGCAGAGACATATGTTTTATCTGGTAAGGCAACGATAAAATAATCCGGTTTCGTTCACATTATATAATTGCGACTCTATTAACCTCCATCTCAGTGACTTTTGCACGGAATCTGTGAATAAATGGAATGATGGAGGCAATATCACTAGAAAGAATCTCGCCACCAATTTTTAAAAAACGAATGCCGTGTCGCTTTTTAAATTTAATAAACCATCCATCGCTTGCTCGGAATGCATTTTTATTTTTATCGGGGTATTCTTCACCAAAAATTTGTTTAGCTTTTTCCTTTAATATTGTTGCTGTCAATGTACACTTCCTTTCGCGTTGTTTTAAAAACCACTCATAAAGACGACTTTCCATTTTCGGATATTCGGCACTATGCACAGTTTTATTTGATGCTTCCTGATAAGTGTTGGAAACAGCATTTAATGTAGATGACCTATTTGACTTGATATAGCTGATGGCAGATTTGCTCACGTTGAAATCTAGCGCTAGACGATTCCCTTGAACACCTTTGTCCAGCTTTTCTAATATCTTTACTTTGGTTTCCAAAGATAAAGTGTTTTTTTTTTACGTTTATTTGACATTTTTGGTAAGTTATTTTTAGTTTTCGGTAGAGTCTCGCAAAATATGTCCACGCGTATCAAATTTCACATACGAATGACAAAAACACCAAAAATATGGCAAAACAAAAACTAAAATATAACTTGGGGATTCCCCTTTCCATTTTACATTTGTTCAGTAATATAAAAACCAAGAATGGGAATTCCCCTGTGTTAAAAATGAAAAAAATTTTCAGAAATTAGGAAAATAAGGCAAAACAAAAACTAAAATATAACTTGGGGATTCCCCTTTCTATTTTACATTTGTTCAGTAAAATAAAAATCAAGAATGGGAATTCCCTTGTGTTAAAAATGAAAAAAAAGCTCTCAGAAATTAGAACCTCAAGTTCTAATTTCAGAGCGGTCAATGCAAACAAAAAATGGTTGTGTTTAAAATAAAAAAAAAATGAAGTAAAAAAAATGATGAAATGAACTTGAAGTTCTAATTTCAGAGCGTCCAATGCATTAAAAACTCTGGTTCTAATTTCTGGATGTTCTAATTTCTGAGAGTTCTAATTTGTGAGCGTCTACTGTAAACAAATTTTTTTTAAAGCAATGAATCTAATTTCACATGAAAATCGACTTCCCAAATGAAAAAATGCGTCCATTATTTCCATTATATGGAAAATATTTAAAAGAAGACTGCTGTTATTACAAAATACTATATGACAATATTTTCTTTTAATAAATATTAAGCGATGTGAATTCTTCAATGGCAAAAACAGCTGCTTTTTCATCTTTCCAACGGCAGTGAGAAGTGAAGCGTTTGAATGGAATCTAATCCCTTCAAATTTTCTGTCTGAACATGGTATTAGATTCAAATTTACTCTTAACACATCAATGAATTTCTTAGCGTTCATCATTCCGGTGAGGTGACAAATTTCCCTATCCAGCTGTAGCAAAACATTCTGAACATGATCGAACTTCCACCGTGTTTAAATGTGGGCAAAAGGTTCGTGTAATGTTTATTTTTCTCGCGCCATATCTTTACCCTACCATCACTGTAATATTAAATTTTGATACATCTTTAAATATTACACGCCTATAGAATCGAATATAGCAGCGGTTCTGCTCCTTATTCTTTGTTTTCAAAGAGTGAGAAACAAATGAGTCGTAAATGGGCCTAAGCGGACCACTGCTACGCCCACAAACTGCAATTATCCGAAAACGTATAAAGTGCCATAAATATACACAATTAAAAAAAAAGAAAGAACCGGAAAAGAACCCGGCTCACTCCCTATATAACGGTACTGTTAAAAACTACTAAAACCGCAATAAATCAATAACTAATGACGACAGATACAATCAATTTTAGATCCGAGATCGTAAGAGAGGTGGCACCGCCCACTTTTTGATGCAATCAACCAACCGATTTCAACTAAATTTAGTATGTACAAAGTTAGCATTCTTCTCATATTCCTGTATCACAGTGTGAAAATGGGCGAAATTGGACTACAACTACGCCTACTTCCCATATAACACATTTTTGAATTCCTTTTGATTCTTTCACTTTCCAGTACGCAAATCACGAAATAATAAATATGACGGGATAAAATTGAGCACTAATAGTCCATTTAAGGTATGCCACCTTATGCAGGTATAGTTTCTTCCTGAAAATAGTGATTCAGTGCATAAAAAAAATGTACACCCCCATATACTACGTAAAATAAAGATTTTCGAACTTCAGTTTGATTTTATGCTGTCGGCCAATATTTCAGATATGGCAACGAAAATTACAGAACGTGGACGAAAACTTGACCTACCAACCATCCCCCCTCCCTAATACCTATTACCAAGATTTTCGAACAACCGGCTGACTTTACTCCGTATGATTGGTGATTGTATGTGAGGTACCTACATAAATGAACCCCAGGAAACATTTTTTTAGTATGTGGCATTTTGATAGCTAACAGATGAAATCGAGTCTACCCCACTCCCATATACTAAGTATAATCACTTTGGATTTTCTAAATCGTATGCCGAATATGTAGATTGGTGTATAAGTTATACATATATATTGTATATATATCTACATATGTATATAAAACTGCTAAGATTCAGATCCTCTGGTTGACGTTTTACATCTTAAGCTTAGTATCCAGCTCTCAAGAATTGTAAAAACTTCATATAAAAAAAAACGAAATGGTCCAGAAGATTTCCTGCGGTAAATGCAGCTCTGAAGAAATCTAGTACTAGTTGACAGACGACCAAAATTGGCTCAGAATCCAATATTCGAAGGGCCATTATTTGACCAAAAATACCAAAAAGTTGTTTATAAAATGCCGAATCTAATTTTTTTCAGCAGTGGCGTCATTGGCAATTGTTATAAAAAATGCGCGTTTTGACAGCTCTCTCTCGAACCAAAGAGATTCCTATCAAGTTATCTATGGAATGGTTGCGGCAATACTGACATAGTACACAAATTATAGAGCAGAAATTTACTTCATATCGGAATTATACAGTTGTATGAACAAAAAGAGGTAACAAGATTTTGCAGGTTTTAGAATTTCGCATTAATATTTTTTTATTTTCCTTTGTATGGTGGGAAATTCAAATCACTGTTAGGAAAAAATTATATAAGTTATGCTTGTATCTAAAAACAATTTTATTTGATAAGAAAATAGCACATTTTGAAACTTCACAACACCTTATGGTTGTTCCTATTTTGTTCACACCACTGTACATGTACATGTGATAGAACAGTTAAAGGTGGTGATGCCAGTTGTAAAAATTCATTTTAGTTACAATTGGGAAAACTTTTGTCAAGTTGTGGACTTTTATACGTATGTACATATGCAAGGCAGTTTTATATATCTACATACATATGTATAACAGGTGGCGCAAAATTTTTTTTAAAACTTATTTAAAAAATGAAAAACATTGATTCCGCTTGGGGATTATTTTTTTTTAGTTTTTTAAATTTTTTTACATCAAGTCGAAAATATGATATCATGTAAATGGCCGCCGCCACAGTTGATTGTCATTTAAGCCCTTTTTATGGCATTTTCCATCACTTTGGCCAGAACTTCCGGCGAAAGGTCCTCACATTCTTGACGGATATTATCTTTATAGAGCTGCAAGAGTCTGAGGCTTTTTGACGTAAGCCCGCGACTTCAAAAAGTCCCATAAAAAGAAGTCTAGAGCGGTCAAATCAGGCGATCTTGCTGGCCAGTGCAAATCGCCAAAACGGCAGATTAGGCGCCCGGGAAATGCATCCTTCAGCACATCGGTTGTGGCACGCAGTGTAGCGTACCATTGTGTATTTGCGTGTATTTCGCATGTGCTCACTACACAAATGTCAAAACAGAACTGACTTAGAGGTCAATTGCAAAATTTATAGCATCTTCTGATCATTTTCTGACTTTTGTGCCACCCTGTATAAAAAAGAAAAGATACTTGTGACTATAATATATATTTTCTTTAAACATATATGTAGCAGTTCCATTTAATGAAAATGTTTATATAAATAAGTACATATTTAATTTGTGATATTTTCGATATGGTTGTTTTAAAAAAATATTCAAAGAATTGAGGTTTTTTTCCTATAATTGTTTTGTTAAATTTTAAAGATCTATGTACATATGTCGGCTCTGGAAATGTATTAAAAAGTATTATTATTTAGAAAAAAATCACATATTTTCAAAAAAATGAGAAATCACCAATTAAAAATATATTTGCGCGTTATGGCATTATTAATTGAGAGTGGCTAAGCACACAAATAGAATACAAACGCTAATGCCGGAAACAGCGAATTCCGCTTCTCCCTTCGCTACGAGCGACAAGCGTTTTGTTCTCGTTTTCATTTGAACAACCCTGCATTGTGAGAGAGCAATAAGCTGACTCGTTTCTACGGGAAAAACTCCAAATCGTTGGAAATTCTATGGTAAGCGGGCGGTAGAAGCGGTGTTGGCTAATCAATTACATTGCGCTCTCTTAAGATTCATTTGTGCGTATGGATGTGTTTGATGAAACAGTGGTTCATAAAGTGAAGTTATTATTGAAATTACTTTTTATAAGGAACTTTGTTTAAAGAAATATTCTGGTTTAAAACTTTTTGCTTCAAAAAAGCATCTACACCTATGAATAATTTATTTCAATCATGCGTTGCTCTCACTTCCGTCTTCATTTTTGATCGCGATTATTCCCTCATCTAGCCCTCAAAATGTGCACGCGTGCACGGTGCAAAATGCCACTGAGTGCTAATATGCTCACCCCTGGTATAAGTACACAAATTACATCTGGTGAGGATCACTTTGATGGCGACAGAGTAAATATTGAGGAATAATTAAATATTTTGTGTTTTATTAACAATTTTCAGGTACTTTTTTGTCACAGCGTACACATCTACTTTGCAATTTCAGTATTTTACCGACCTTCGAAAATTCTACCAACACCATCCTCCAGCAATCCTACACCAGTTGACACGAGCTAATCATTTCTTTTTTTTTCACAATAATATGTTCCAAATACCGGACTTTTCCCGCTCCAGTGCCCAGTAGCCATTCTACTCCGATCATTCTAAAAACCGCTTATAATAAAATTATGTAGTTGAAACCTGAAAAACCCACAATTAGACCAAAAATTAATAAGACCTACATTTTTTTGCTGCTGTCTTAACCAAGAGCGCACTCTTTCCCCCCCAATTGTTTATTAAACTCTTTAAAAATCTTCATAATTTAATAAGAAACATACTGTTTCTACTTTAATATTTCAGCTTGAGAATTAAGTTGCTCTCGTATAGATCCGAATTACATTTTTTGGAACTAGTAGAACTAGTACTAGTAATGGGTGTCAGAGGAGTTGGTTCAGATCTAGTCATATTTTCAGCAAAATATGTAACAAACATTCATACATACATACTTATTAAGTATTACGTATAGTTTTTGAACTTTTGAGATAAGCAATGTCCAGTATGGTAAATAACATAGCTGAGTCACATACATATGTAAATATGAAAATTTATGACAAGGTCTCTGCTTCTGGTTCATCTGCTATGATGATGTTACAGTGACGCATGATTGATTGTTGTTTGCTGTTTTTGTATTTGTTATATACATACATACATACATATGTAAACATTTCTGGGAAGTAAAAAACTATTAACTGATAATGGAAGCACAGCTCAGCAAAAGTGTTTTTGTGAAATCACTATGAAGTTGGCGTAATAAAAAAGTACTTTGTTATACAAAATAAAAAAGAAATTAAGCCTAAAAACCTTTCTGCACAGGAGTTAATTGAACAATTATTTGGCCTTTGCTTGATTTAAGTGCTAATTTAGATGGAATTACCATACAAAATAAAAAATTTACCACATTGATTATTAATCGAATTGAAATCCAGCTGAAACAAGAATGAAAGTCTGCGGAATGAAGGTATAACATTCTCTGTAACATCAATGTTCTCTAAGGGAACAGAGAAGTTTTGTAGAATGCATAAACTGTCGAAGGTGCTCTCTCTCTCGTCAGAAATAGCACTGTCAATGCGTTTAGATGCCGTAAGGGAACATGCCGTAAGTGATCATGCCGTAAGCGTTCCGCGATATTGCGATCCAAAGAACTTGTACCTTTGCCGCAAATATTCTATCTGATGTTTTGATACCCTTCACGTTGATCGCAGGAAGATGTCTGAAAAAAAACATAGTCAGGAAATCGTTTATAGAACATCAGGATGCGGCAGGTAAAATTAGTGGCCTTGGCAAAAAAGTACAAGTCGATGAAAGCAAATTTCAAAAAAATAAAATTTAACAAAGGATTAATAAGTAAGGAAGAGCTAAGTTCGGGTGCAACCGAACATTGTATACTCTTACAACTTGCAAGAATCAAAACCAGGGAAACACTTTAAGGTGTAAAATCAATCACATAGAGAAAAATCAGGCGGATGTTCGAAAATCCTAATATTAGTTACTTAGGGGCTAGGTCAAGTTTTCGCTCAAATTTATCTATTTTAGGATACACTCTTATGAATAAAACAACCTTCTTATTTTCATTAGGATAACTCACATATTGGCCCATATATGCGGCACAAAGTCACCCGGAAGCTCACAATTCTTAATATTAAGTATATGAGGGCTATTGCTCCGATTCTACCCATTTTTAGCATGCAGACCTACTATTGCAAGAGAAGTACTATTCCTTATTAGGTATAGTATTAGAGGGCGAGCAATGCTCACTTTTTCAAAATTTTGTATCCACAGGTGTCTCTTGTGCCAAATTACAGTTTTATATCTTAATTCAATGCTTTGTTATGGCACTTTATAGGTTTTCTGTTAATGGCGATTTTTGAGCGACCTATGAACTTCTAAATTTTTTTGTGCTAAGAAACCTACATGTGTACATATGTATGTATGTATACACCAAATGTCATTAAGTTATATAAATTATTACTCAAGTTACAACTTACACGGACGGAGAGACGGACAGACAGACAGTCAACCGGATTTCAACTTTTCTCGTCACCCTGATTATATACACTATTGACAGCAATTAGAAACGTTCCCTTTTATGTATGTAGGTGGCTGATGAGTATGTTTATAAAAATTTTTGAAATACCGTTATTTATATTCCCAAAAATCTTGCATCGTTCGTGTTACTCTATCTAGTACTAAAATCACTCTGTTTTGTAGTTGTGAAGTTAAAGTTCTTTTAATTTTCCCAAATAGTAAATGCGTAACGATATAAGTAAGTACATACTTATGTAGAAGGTCAATTAAGTGCACAGCTAATTAGAAATGTTGTTTAAAAAATTAAAATTCCTTAAGTTGTTAATTTTTGTTAATAATATTATTGATTTCTGGTAAGGGTGTGTTTCAAAGTTTTGGTTTAAAATATATTATTGAAGTTTTTTAATGAGGAAAGGCTGCAGCTGTACACCTACCCTTCGCAGCTACATTTTTGACTTTCGTCGGTCTGAAAAGATGTGCAAAGAAATTTCGAATTACTATAATTCCTAGAAACGACGCGTAGACTTTGCCAACTCTTATTGGTCTAAGATAACAAATCAACAGAGGCATGTCGTTTGGAACGATGTAACAAAAATTAATCGCTTGGGTCCTGATGGTCGAAGGTATGAATGTATATTCGCCGTCCTATAATTCAAGAATTTGATTCTCGCTATGTTCCAAGTGCAGTTGAGTATGGTAGAGGCTCAATCATGGTGGGGGGATGTTTTATCTGGAATGGTGTTGGTCCACTACATAAGATTAATGGAATTTTAAACAAGGAGAAATATGAAAATGTCATGTTGCCATGGGCTGAGGAAAATTTGCCTGTTATAAGGAAGATAACAATTAAAAGCATAAGCCTAAGTTGACACAAAAGTTGTTTAATGAAAATTCTATCAATGTTTTGGAGTGGAAATCGTTCAGACCAGACTTAAACCCTATAGAACATCTCTGAGTGATGTCAAAAAAGTCATATGCACCAAAAATATCCCAAATATGATGTTCTTTGTGATGAAATTATAACGGCATGACAAGCTGCATACATACACCAGCGGTGCGCTGTCAGAGTCTTATAACGTAAAATTTTTGCTATTGGAGTTTAAGTTTTAGACAGGTTTCAGTAAAATAAGTGAAAATACAATAAATATACATAAGTGATTTATTGGAGAATTACATCACTTAATTCAACATAGGTGTCGTTTCTAATTAGCTGTCAACAGCTGTATATACAGTATTGGACAAACTAAAGCACCCCCGACTGCGTTTTTTTATGTCTAAATTTTTTAAAAATACGTACAGTTAGGGACTTAAGTCTTCATACATCCCCATAATTTCACATATTCGCTAATCAAAGAGTTCCAGAAAAAAAATTTTTAGCCAAAAAATTCCATTCCATATTAATTACTCTTCCAAAGCAAAAAATTTTATTTTCTTTAAAAATAACGGTAAATATGGAAAAAAAACGTAAAATAAAGAGAGACAAAAGTGTTCATACACTACATTCTCTTCTGCTTTGATTATAGTTTAAAAAGAATTGCAGTTCAAATGCCGTTAGTTTTTTGCAATTCATGTAGTCTACGTGGCTGCTGAATTACGTTTTAGCAGTTTATCGATACTACTATAAGCAACTTTTGGAACATAATTTGCAGCCATCGGTGGATATGTTGGGTCTTGGTCAGAGTTGGATCTTCCAACAGGACAACGATCCCAAGCATACCGCCATCATTGTCAGAGATTGGCTGCTATATCATGCACCAAGGCAATTAAAATCCCCTCCTCAATCGCCGGACCTGAATGCTATTGAGCACGTTTGGGATGTTTTAAAACGAAAAATTGCTCATGTTGATGTTCCCAACAAACAAAAGCTAAAAGACGCTTTACAAAAGTACTGGACCGAGATTACACCTGATGTGACCGAACATCTTGTTGCATCAATGCCAAGACGTCTGCAGGCCGTGATTGACGCTAACGGTTGACCAACAAAATATTAATTTAAAAAAAAAATAACTTAAAAACTATATTTTTATTAAATACTAAGATGTGTTTTGTTATGTATGAACACTTTTGTCCTCTCTTCTTATTTGTTTTCTATTGTTTTTTCCTTTATTTTAAAAGTTGAATGAAAAATTTTGTTTTCGTATAGTAATTAAAATAGAACTGAATTTGTTAATTTAAAGATTTTTTCCTGGTACTCTTTAATTGACGAAAATATGAAATTTTGGGTATGTATGAAGACTTGAGTCCCTAACTGTATAACAGAACTAGTTGGACAATTATTAAGGGTTACCATTATGTGCATATGTATGTATGTAAGTATATTAATTCATAAAAAATATAACATTAGTTATATATTCTTTAGAGATATAAAATTTTAAACAAAAAACGTTTCAAAAGTATAAATCTGAGTGGACAAAACTAAAGCGACGAAGAACTAATAAGGAGCATGCATCAAGCATGCCCAATTGTGCTCTGCCCAATCCACAAAAAGGGAGATCCCACAATCTGCGCCAACTACCATGGATTAGACCTCCTCAACATCACGTATAAGGTTCTATCGAGCGTATTGTTTGAAAGATTAAAGCCCACCGTCAACAAACTGCTCGGACCTTATCAGTGTGGTTTTGGGCCCGGAAAATCAGCAACCGACCAGATATTCACCATGCGTCAAATTTTGGAAAAGACCCGTGAAAGGAGAATCGACACTCACCACCACTTCGGCGATCACGAATCTTCTTTCGACAGCACGAAAAGGAGCTACCTTTATGCCGCGATGTCTAAATTTGGTATCTCCGCGAAACTAATACGGCTGCGTAAATTGACGTTGAGCAACACGAAAAGCTCCGTCAGGATCGGGAAAGACCTCTCCGAGCCAAACAAGGTTTCAGACAAAGCGACTCTCTATCGTGCGATTTCTTCAACCTGCTACTGGAGAGAATAATTCGAGCTGCAAAACAAGAAGCAGGTACAATCTTTTATAAGAGACACAGCTGCTGGCGTATGCCGATGAAATTGATGTCATTGGCCTCAACACCCGAGCCTTTAGTTCTGCTTTCTCCAGACTGAACAAGGAAGCAAAGAAAATGGGTCTAGCAGTGAACGAGGGCAATACGAAATATCTCCTGTCATCAAACAAGCAGTCGTCGCACTCGCATGGATAATATGATACGACACTCTTTGATTCGAGAGAGAGCTGTCAAAACTCGCATTTTTTATAACATTTGCCAATGATGACATTGATGATGTATATTTGCGTGCAATGTCACGCAAAAATATAATTGCAACCCTGTTTTAGCTGTCATTTTACTTAAATACATATTTTGATGTTAAATTGTTGAGGAAGGTAAATTTTAAATAGATTTTATAATATCTATTTAAATTATAAAGATTTGTTATAGTTTTTTTTGTTAAGAATGAATGCAGAATGTGCGCCAATTCACAATAGCCATGCACAATAGTCATTTACAATAAATTGACCGAATCAGCCGTTCATATATCACCAGATTCTGCAGTGGGTGCTCTCGTGCCCTTGTATATTTCGGTATAGGAGTTTTGCAATCTGCAATTTTGCAAGAGCAAGAGAATACCCCTATAATATTTTGTTTTAAAGTGAGATGTACTTAAGTTCCTATTGAAAAATTTAAGGGCGAAAAATATACGAATCCTAATACATAATGCTAGACTAGCATTACTGTCGCTTTTACTACAACATTTATGAGGGCTGACATGCTTCATCTTATCGAATAATAACTGCCCTACACCTATCCTGTGACAAGTGCAATCAAATCCCTGAGGGGGCTTAATTAAATTGCACCTGTCAATTTGCCTTTCTTGCGTGAAGAAGTATTCGACTGAAAACTCATCTTCTAAATAAGGTAAGGGTTGAGAGCAAGTGTGTGTCCTAAATATTTTTAAATAAAAATAGCCACTAAAATATGCAAATGCATTGTCTCTAAAAAATCTACGTCAACATCATCTACCTCGAAGTTCTTATCTACTCCTAGCCTATTAAACGAATGTTCAGGTCGTGGAAGTCCTTGGAACTCTTGCCACGATAAGTCCTGCATTAAACGGTCATTACACACACTTTCTATTATTTCATTCGAAATGTTAGGAGAAAAGCTTTCGTTGGGAGCTGTAGGTTCGCAGTTTCCGTTGGTTACCAATTCTCAACTCCAAACATCTAATACTACTGCTATTACATCCTGGATCGCGGGGCCATTCCGAAACAAACTCGTCCAGAGTTCTCTCATCCGGAAACCTAAGGATTAGCTCAAGGTGTCTGTAAGCTAAATGTGATAAGAAGTATACACCTAAAGCCAGTATTTTAAAATAGCCGTCCTATCTACGACCATTGGGATTTCGGTTGAAATTGTGTATACTATTGCGCACTATGGCGCTTATCTGTGGATGAAAATTACTATTAAAGTGGCCTATTAAATCAAAACCTTCCTCTTTTTCCTTTAATTCCATCTTTATTCTTTTAAATTTTTTTTTTACTAAATCTTCTATCTGATATATTAAGTAATTAATTTCCCATTTGTTTGAGTCCCTATTTCCCTAGAATTAGCTATCCCTAAAAACCCTACTTCCTCCTGGGCTTCTTTTGCCACGGATGCTAATAGCATAAAATTATTACCGTTATCGAGCAATCCTGGTTCGGTATCACTATTTTGAAAATAAAAATCTTCCGCTCCCATTTCAATCTTTATAATTAAAACTAGGTTCTGGTGCATTTGGCAAATGCGTGTCCGGAACAGCATTAAGCCTTAGCTTTTTTTTAGCTTCATACTTAAGGAATACGGCAAACAGATGCTTTATTTTGGTGTGTCCTACACCCAACCGACTCAGCCAAATTAAATATCTATTAAAAAATAAAAATAAAGAAACTCACACCTTACAACCAAAATCTTTTTTGTATTTCTTTTAATTGAAGCAAATACTATTATAGCTATGCTTTCATTAAACTATTATTTATTTTTAAATACCATAAGTAATATATGTAAGTACATACACCCGCGGCCAAGCGTAACTTACCATTAAGAAATTTCTAGCGAACACGTGTTCTTTCACTCATTGTAACGGTACTTGTTGCGGTAATGGAATTTTTCCGTTAAGTTTTAACGAAGTGATCTTTGATTTACACAAATATAAAATATTGAAAAAAAAAATAAGTTGTGTCAAACATACATATATCAATCGTTAATTCGGAAGGCATACAAAATGAGCTCCAAATACAAGCGACTGGCTCGCGATGAAAAAGTGGTTATTTTCACTTTGGCAGAAGAAGGAGTTTCATGTAGAGAAATTTCTAGAAGAATCGGCTGTAGTCATCCCTCGGTGCTCAATTTATTAAAAAAAAGAATCAGGAGGACCGCTTGGAGACAAAGAAAAGGACAGGTCTGAGAAGGAAGACAACCAGTCGAACTGCCAGCGTTATACATCGGATGAGTCTTAAGGAGCGATTCAAAAGTGCTGTGGAAATAAAGAGAGGTCTTGAGCAGCAACATAACGTAAAAGTTAGCGTAAGAACGGCGCGAAGACGTCTTGTGGAGTTCGGACTGTGTGGTAGGAAGCCAGCAAAGAAGCCCCTTTTGACAAAGCAAATGAGAATTAAGCGGTTAGAGTGGGCAAGAATGCATAAAAATTGGACTCTTGAGCAATGGTGTAATGTCATATGGTCTGACGAAAGCAAGTTTAACTTGCATTGCGCTGACCACCTACCGTATGTACGGCGTTTTCCAGGAGAAAGATTTCAAGAAAATTGTGTGGTAAAAACAGTTAAGCACCCTCAAAGCCAAATGATCTGGGGTTGTTTTTCTCACTACGCACGTGGGCCTCTGGTATTTATCGATGGCATAATGAACGCAGAAAAATATAGGAAGCTCATAATGAATACCATCGTGCCTTTTGTAGAGGAGCAATATGGGTATTCTTCTCACGCCATCTTCCAGGACGACTCGGCCCCATGCCACCGTGCAAAATCGGTGATTTATGCTCTGAAATTGACTACTATTAATCCCTTTAATTTATAACCAAAAATAATAGAATGTTTTTTTATAATTATCTTACAGGTGAAGAAAATGTTCAAGGACCTCGGATTACATCATATGGATTGGCCAGGAAACTCTCCCGACTTAAATCCTATTGAGCACTTATGGCACATAATGAAGTGCAAAGTTGCTCATCATAAGCCTAAAAGTAAACCAGAACTAAAAAAATGTTAGAAAGCGTTTGGGAGGAGGAAATTACAAGCAGTGTTTTGGAGAAACTTGTTGGGTCAATGCCTGCTCGTATCGAAGCTGTAATATGCGCTAGAGGTGGACCGACGCCATATTAGATTTCCCGTTATTCTTTTTGAATATTTTGTAATTCCATTTTCAATTCCAACAAAAAATTTTGTTAAGTTATTACAAGAATTAGTAATAATGAAATCAAAGACAATAAAGTATTTATTTTTATTCAACGTACATAGTAGAATTTAATTTATTATAATATGTATGTACTTAGATTAGTAAATTACATATTTTTAAAAACTAATATAAAAACTCTATAAAATATCATGCACAAAGTTTAAATTTAAATAATACTATTTACAAATATTCGTAGCTTTTTACTTTTGGACTAACCTGTCTTTATCCATTTCGTTACAAGGAAAGTTGAAAATATGCTGCCCGCCCTCACAACCAACCACACACTTCCTCACTTTTGGCATTTTCACTAAATTATACAAAAATACTAAATTAATAACTCCGAAAATGCATACATATGTATATACATACAATTAAAAACTCCGTTTTAGTTTTTCGTGGGCAACTACGGGCAACTGCCCGTAGGTATCTCACTGTGGTCCACTACGGGCAACTGCCTCGTTTTCTTTATTACATTTTCTTAAAATACAATATTTTGTAAGCCTAGATACAAATATTAATCTTACATTCTGGAAGTATCTACAATCCCACTTGAGATAGGACATACAGTATGTCAACTATTTGATCACATCTGGGTATCAAAAAAAGGTTTTTGTTTGCAACTTTTTTATTTGTAATGGCAATCCAACTTTATTTTATGTACAAAGCAATTAAAAGTAAAATAATAAAATTAACACATTTGTTTTTCAAACACTTGCTAGATATTATAGAATTTTAAAAAAAAGTCTCCGCTGCACATTTGATCAATTGGTTGACATAAACCATTTTTTTTACTTAATATTTAATATGACCCCCTTTTGCTTTGATTACTGCCTCAATTCGTTTGGGCATAGACTGGACCACCTTCCTACAGAAATCTCCGCTAATATTTTGCCAGGAATTTTTGGCCTTCTGCCATAAATCGTCAAGATTCGGACACTCACCTTGGTCATCAGAAATCGCACGCTTGACCTCAACCCAAGCATGTTCGATTGGGTTGAGGTCTGGCGATTGAGGGGGCCAGTCGAGTACTTCAAAACCATTGTTTTGAAGCCAAGTTTTGGCTACACGAGAAGTGTGTTTCGGATCATTATCTTGCTGAAAGATGACGTCCGACACATTCTTGCCCCACACTTCCAGACTCTTGCGCAAACCTTGTTGAAGGATATCGAAATATTGGTTGGCATCCATTCGTCCTGCAACCCTTACGCACTCTCCTACCCCCTCCATCCTCCTACACCCCCACATCATTACATTACCGCCTCCAAACTTGACCGTTGGTTGAACAATGCGGCTAGTCAAAGGTTCTCGGGGTTTCCTCCAAATCCATTGACGCCCATCTTTTCCCAAACGGTTTATTTTTGTCTCGTCGGACCATATGACTCGCATCCAGTCATTTTGAGTGTAGGTTTTATATTTTTTTGCAAATTGGAGTCTCAATTTACGGTGTCGTGTAGTCAAGAGTGGTTTTTATTTTGACGTCGTGGAATCCATTTTCCTGTTTCTTCCTTATAAGCTTCACTTGTTACATTTACTCCATCATATGGAAGAGATCAAATCTGGTTGGCCGCATTCTCATACACACCAAACTTTATCTGCTAACAATCGCCTTTCAGGGTGGCATTCAAGGTGACTCGTCGGAAGGGTTTTACACATGAAGGCTCATTAGTTGTCTTATTTTTGAAATCCACGCCTACAGAAACACCAACAGGTACGAAAGATTTTCTCTATGCGTTGTGTTTAAATGAATAAGCCTTTTGATTTCATTAATCTTTGTTGCACTTAGTTTTTTCATCTATAGTCAAGCCAAACTTAAGAAAATAACAAAGAAAAACAATAAAAAATACTCACATTTTACTAAAAACAAGAATCTAATGATTCCACAACTATTAATTAAATAATCAAAAGAAATACTTGAATTTCAGAGCAATATTACGGCGATCAATATTCATTTATTCAAAGTCAAAAGTAACGGCTGTATTTTGAGTAATTCCGCACTTACTAACTGTGCTTGCATAGGCCTACTTAGTGTACTTATCTCTTTTACTCAAAAGTTTATTTAAATAAAAAAGAACAAAATAGAGTGTTTTTGGAAATGTATGTGATCAAATAGTTGACATACTGTATGTAGGACATATGTTACAAGTGGGAAGATTCATCTTACAATCTATGAGTTACATTTTTGGACCACCTAAGGCGGACAGTATTAGCAAAGTACACATAATGTTACTTACGGATACTTAATACGGACCATATGGGTCGTAAGTGTCATGTTACATATTTATGACAGATAAAGAATATGTTCATGTAATGTGAACTGGTGGTATTAACTCCCCCACCTCTAAATTGAAGCGTCCCGATTCAAATGGATATATGTATAGTAGTACGTGAGGTTATAGACTATTTTATCAATTTGAACAGTACTATTTTGAAATCTTAATTTATTTAAATTTGACTCTTAAATATACTTTCGATACATTTTATATTATTTTTTGACTTCTAATTATTTTTTGATGGAGATGTGTTTTTATATATGACATCTTTTATTGTATTATTGCCCTGAATACATTTCAGCAATTTTTTCTTTTACATTTAGGGTTTTCTCAAGTCGCATAAAAGTTTATAAAGTTATAACGATTCGAAAACATAACATTGAGAATTGTAAATGTGTAAACTCATTTTTGTATGAAATCTAACAAAATTTTTGTTTTTTTTTTTTTTTTAAGCAAGTGTAAAAATTTATAATTTTACGGTACGATGCTTTACGATGAAGCATGTGATTACCCCAATTATTGAAATTATTTATATAAAATAATTGTACCTCCTTTTTTGGAGCATATTCTTTTATTTTATTGTCGGTATTATCTTCGACTGGCGTCTTAGGATTTTCTAGTCCCAAGTATTTTAAATTTAGTATTTTTATATTCTATTTGGCTTTTCGCCATTCTTTTTTGTTTTATTATACCGGTAAAATCTTCGGCTGGCGTTGTTGAACTTTTTGTTCCACAATTTTAAAGTACTTTTTTATTTTTAGTATTGCCGGTACTTTCTTCGGCTGGTGCCTTAAGACTTTTTTGTTCAAAGTAATATAAATTTTGAATTTTTATATTTTGATTTACATATACATATATATTTATATTTATTTTATATATTTTTCCATTATTTTTTTGTTTTATTTTGCCGGTATGAACTTCCACGGCTGGCGTTGTAGAACATTTTTAGTTTCTACAATATTTTGTATAATTCTTCTTTTACTCTGCTGGTATGAATCTTCAGCTGGCGTTTTAGGACCTTTTGTCCCCAAAATATTTTTTTGTTAATACAAAATATTGCCGGAAAAATCTTCGGCAGGCACTTCAAGAGTTTCTGCTCCCAAAGAATTATATTTTTCTCCTTTAAATTTATTTTTTCAGTTTGTGTGTTTTTTTTTTTATATATATATTTGTGAGTTTCATGAATCAAATTAATACTCACAATAAACAATTTTTATACTTAATTTAATTAATAAATACATATGTATAAGCCTTACTTACAACTAATTTTATGTTGCTGCTTCTACTGCTGCTGTTGTTACTGTTGCTATTGCTGCTGTTGCTGCTGTTACTACTGTTGCGGCTATTGTTGACTTTGCTGTTGCTGTTGCTTTTTAAGTCGAATTTTGGCGGTTGGTTGTGCAATGGTCGTCGTTGGCGACCGTGTGCGAAGGTTTAAATGAAATCAATTTTTTGGTGAAATTTCACGATTGCAAAAGAATTTTTTTTATTTATTTGTTTTTATGTAGATAGTTTATAGATCCAAGCACTTTCTTCTATTTTGTTTGGGGGGAATTTTTCAAAAATTTTCACTTTCCGAGAGTTTATGGTTTTTCAATTCACATTTTAAAATCACTTTATTTATTGAAACCCCTGTTGTAGTTTTTTGTTTCTCAATTTCACTTATTTTTTCAATTGTTGTAACGCGATACGTTAAGCTTGTTTTTCGCTCGTAATCCGTATAGATGTGGCGCGTTCTATTGGCAGTTGGCACAAACCTCGACATTCGAAATTTTTTGGCAATGAGATTTTTCTAATGTGGCTTAGCGATTTTTATTTTGCCGGTATGAACGGCTTTGCGCGTTTCTAACCTTTTGTCCGGACGCTTTTTTAGTCGACTTTGCCGGAAACTTGTTCGGCAGGCACTTTTGGAGTTTTGCTCCTTTTTCTCCTCGAATTGAGGGATACTTTGATTGTTTTTCAAACCTTGTAACACGAGGTTTTTGTCCCCTTAAATGGTTACCGCCGAAATTTATTGTTACATTTTTGGTCCGCCAGGGATATTTCATCTCCTGGCAGGATCGCCAATTAAAAACTCCCGTTTATGTTACGTTCTAGCTGCTGGGCAACTGCCCGTGTTGCAACTCCTGTGGTCAACTACGGGCAACTGCCTCGTTTTCTTTATTACATTTTCTTAAGTACAATATTTTGCTTAAGCCTTAGATACAAATATTAATCTTACATTCTAGGAAGTATATCTACAATCCACTTGAGATTGCAAATTTATGTTGTTGTTGGGATGGATGGTCTTACAATCTATGAGTTCATCTATTGATTGACCTAGGCGGAAAGTTGCAGTTTACACATTTTCAGTTCACTTACGGATCACTTTATACCCGTCATGGTACATATTTTTGACAATTAAAGTCGTTGACATTGCCCTGAAAATCCGTATAGTATGGGCAGTACCAATTGGCAGTGTGGAACAAACACACACCTAACCACCTTCAATAATTTTCCGAAGCCCACCTAAAACCTCTGCCGTACTTTGGGTCCGGCACCCGGTTGCAATGCAACTCCACATCGAACCAACAAAACGTCAGTTCTACCCGCATTTGGGTACAAACCACAACCACCACGATACTCCCCGAGGGGCCAATCCGCATGAGCAGGTTGGAGTTACCTCCAAGGGCTCCTGCTCCCCGTGGTACCAGAATTAAGTCTCCGGTCAGACCTCGTAGCCGAAACTACTACCAGTTGAGCTTCCATACTGCCCTGGACTGGTGGCCAATGAAGAAGGTGAGGTTGGACCCCACTGACACACAAAATATACCCAACACACACAACACTCATACCAAAAACTAACCCTAATTCACAGTTAAACGCCTTCGCCGCTTAAAAACCTCACGCGCATACAACCCTAATAATTCGGTATTCCGACTAGTGGAGATCACACCACTAACATCTAAGTGCCCATTTGTCCAGCTAATCCCCATACCTCCCAAATCCCTAATGTCAGAGTACATCGGGCATTCTGCAATAACATGCACCCAATCTTCTACCCGCGCCCCACAAAAACAACCGGACCGATCAGATAGGCGCCTCTGATGCAAAAATGCATTCAGTGGCCCATGCCTCATAAGCAAAACACCCAGACTCAGACAAAAACTGAAGTCTGGGTTATCCGCAACAAACCCAACATCCCGAATGTACTCAGACGTCACTCGGCCATTGGGACAATTGTCCCAACGTTCTTGCCACCTACACCTAACCCTATCATCTAGAAGCCTCTTGCTCCCTGGATATCCCTCCCTCTCCACATCATCATCGGAGATCCAATCACACTGCAGCAAGGAAACACTCAAACCCCTTCTTAACCTGAAAGCAACAGCAAATGACAATCAGGTCAAGAGGGGGTGCTCCTAACAAAACATACAAGAAGTAGCAGCATGTCCATGTATCCTAGTTAGGGCTCTAGTGGCTCGCTATACTTACAATATGTAGCAATGTAAATATGATAACTGTATTATGTTGTATCGTTACCTTATTTTGATGTTACTTGAATAAGCAATCCTGTTGTATTTTTGAATTTGTATTATGCTTTATTTTAATATTACTCGAATAAGCAACCCTGATGTAATTTTGAATTTGTATCATAACTTATTTTAATGTTATCCGAATAAGCAACCCTGATGTAATTTCGAATTTGTATCATAACTTATTTTAATGTTATCCGAATAAGCAACCCTGATTTAATTTTTAAAAACTTGTAACTGGCGACATGAAAGGAGAAAAATAAAGCAGTTCAGTTCGGACGCAACCACGAAACGAATCGGTCTTCCTACAAATATAAGCTAGCCACAACCATTCTACCGAAAACCCCCTCAATAGCTACACAAACACCCAGCCGTGAAGAATCCAAGACTACACAATCATAGCTTGGATTATTCACAACTATTGCGGCATAAGCTCTAAGGTCCGTGAAGACCCTAAAACCTCCAGGAAGACACCGAACCACCCCGTTGGTGGCAAAGGGCTCCTGGAGTAGAGCAATATCACACCCACCCTCAATCATACAACCCCCCAACTCACACATTACGGCAAATGACCCCTGGCAATTTAACTGGATAAACCCCCCCATCAATGTCTGGCGAGGGCACGCTCAACAATGCCACAGTAAATCGGGCAGACAGCTGACATCATAAGATGTTCAGCTGGCCTACCCGTGAAAGCACAGTTGCTGCAATGTGGTGCATTGACTCAACCGGCAGCCCTGTGGCCTTCCTGACCGCACCTCCGACAGACATCTGATCTAGCCCTACACTCAGCCACTCTATGGTCAAAACCCATAAACCGGAAGCAGCCAGCGACGGGGCAGTCCGGTCGCACCCGGAAGGATGTAGCACCGACTTGCCTCCAAGAGGGCGGACATTAACTTGTCCGTACCCTCAAGGACGACATTGGTCCTACCATCAGCAGCCACCGTCCAGGGGCGACTAACCATCCTCACGTCAGACTTCAGGGCCGCCGGGCTGAAGTCCCGGAAGTTCAATCGGAATAACTTCTCCATGAATTCCTTATGGGGGATCTCCGTGTGAACCCCATAGACCACAACCCGAGGACCCAACTTCAGGGTGACAGTGACGTCCAACCCCACTTCCTCAAACTTCTTGTTCTTCACCACTCTTTCCCTCTCACGAGCAGAAGGAGTGCGAAGAATCGCCCCACCTCCCTTAAGTGGCCGGACATCATGGACCCTCACTCCAAGTGAAGGACCCACCTCCTGAACCACCTTCCTAATTACTTCCTTAGAGGAAGTTGCAGGCCCCTTGCTCCTCACAACCACTGCATAAGTCTCCACCGGCTTCGGCGTAACCGGAGCAAAGACCCACCCGGCGTTGAAAAGTGCCCCCCACATCCTCCTCTAAGCGCATACACCTGTCCACGAAGATGAACATTCTCGGTAATCATCGTCATCAGGAGCTCCTCATACTTTGAGGCAAACTCCAGCAGTCCTTTCGCGACCTCCTTCTCAAAATTTTTAACCCCGAAAACCAACTCACTTAGCTCACCATTCAGTCTCTTCGCAGCCACAACATGGCTGGTTGCCCCCCCCAACTCAAGACGCTTCTTCCTAATTTTGCTCCCTGCACTACCATCCCGCCTAATGCGCTCAACCCTCGAACTAACAGGGTGAACAACCACTTTTTCGGAGGCGTCACCCATACTACCCCCACTACCTCCACCCCCGCTCCCTCCCACAACACCACGCTCCACATCTGGAGACACCAATCGCGCCTTGCGCTTCGGTGGGGACCTCAAAGGAGGTCCCATCCCCTCCTCCCCGGAAGACATGTCTGCCACCACGGTTTTAGACCCCGAACTATCACTGCCAGCGAGGGAATCACTCCTCTTCTCCCGTACCTGAGGCATCCCTACCTTAGGAATCAACCTATCAAGCAGGCTGATCCGCCGGCAAACAAAAACACCAACGCTGGTACCACAAGTACAAGGGAAAACCCGGAACAGCTGCTCGCCGGGCGCGTGTGATTGAACACACAGAAAAACCTATCAACCGCGCAAGAATGTTCAGTGGCAGTCGCCACCCAAACAGTTGACTAATCGCGAAAAACGCAAGGGCACACCCCACAACCCAAGCACTAGGCCTGAAAATGGCCACTCAAACCGGGTGCCGGACGGAACTTTGTCCCCGTACCACCCCGAGTCGACCGATGCGGCAATGCACCTAGTCACACCGCGGGCACAAAGGCTCACTACCACGACCAAATCAGTCGCAAAGTTAGACCTTCCCGCACAAGGACAGGCACCAGCACCTTTTGAGCAAAAACTGACCAAGTCACCCTCGCAACACGGGCAGCTGAACGCTGGACGCACAGCACAACTCACACTTGACAGGCGATTCAGCCGGCAGAGAACGCCAACGATACGGTACAGCACTAAAACTGTGTGACAGTTCAGCAGCCAAAACCGTATGGCAGTACACCCAACCGCAAAAACCACCTGTTTCGAAAACCACTTTGCCCTCACACTCCACAAAAAACCACCTGCTCTACCCGCCTACAAATTCAAAATGCCAAAAAAACAACCTGCTACAAAAACACCTTCACGAAAAAATCAACTACTCAAACAAAAAATACTTGCCACAAAACTTTGTGCAAGCACACACACCCGAACAAAAAACTACATGCCGAAAGATTCAAAATCAGGAAAAATTATTAAAAATTAATTCTGAAATGACAGAAAATTGAAAATTACGCAAATCTTGGCCCTCACCAATGCGAATCTAGGCCTTCCACCGCAAATCAAACACAAATAATGTTACTTACTTGTATTCCCCAGCACGATACCGTACACAAAGAAAAATCCTATTGAATTCAATATTTTCAAACAAACTATGCGAGCGCACGTCTACATAATTCAAAACACAACTATAGAATGAGCTTTTACTTTTGGACTAACCTGTCTTTATCCATTTCCTTACAAGGAAAGTTGAAAATATGCTGCCCGCCCTCACAACCAACCACACACTTCCTCACTTTTGGCATTTTCACTAAATTATACAAAAATACTAAATTAATAACTTCGAAAATGCATACATATGTATATACATATGTAAATATTAAAAAGCAAAATCATTAATACACATAACACATACAAATTTTCTTTACCGAAAATGCACCCACTTCAATGAAATTTCGTTTCACACTGATTTTGTCAGTTAATTATAGCGGTTTATTTCTGGCATACCGCTTTTTCTTATATCAGCTGTTCAAAATTCCCTGATCTCCATCGCTGTCAAATAATCAGAGAACGCGTTTGAGAGAAATATGAGAGCCAATGCGAGAGTCTCGTATCATATTCTCCATGGCACTCGCTACTTGGCTCTCACGTCACTGTTGACAGTCATAACCAGGAATAAAGGGATGTTAAACTTATTCCAGTGTGAGAGCGCCTCAAAATTAGCGTTTTTTATAACATTTTCCATTATTGCCAGATTGAACAAAATAAAAATTTTTGGGCATTTATCAACCCAATACCCAACATTTAGTAGGAATAAAATTACTAAATATTGGTTATTTATTATATGGAGAAACTATTTAAATCTTTTTAAAGAATATTATAACAACTGGCTTTTGTCCTTTCAATACCCAATAATAGGATTTAAGCTAGTTAGCTCTCAATCATTAAATGTTTTTAATCATTTTCCATTGAAAATAAAACTATGATGCTTCAAATTACAAAACGTTTCATTAAATATCTTTAAATTTCTCAAATTTATTTAATTTTCATTGTTCTACATTTTTTATAAGTGGTCTTGAACGATGCAACAAATCCCTCCGTTTACACATTTTTTTGGTAAGATTTCAATCTGGCCATCGCTCGTTTCCAATTGATAAACGTCAAAACCTACTGAACTCGATTCTGTCAAAGTTCAGTAGGTTTTGACGTTTAGCAATTGCTCTCTCACTTCCAGTGAGAGAGGAGTTAAACATCTCTTTGTCCCTGGTCATAACTTTGCAGTCGTAGATAGTTTCGTCTATCTGGGAACCAGTATAAACACCACCAACAATGTCAGCCATCGCCATCCATCGCCGGATAACTCTTGCCAACAGGTGCTACTTCGGACTGAGTAGGCAATTGAGAAGTAAAGTCCTCTCTCGACTAACAAAAACCAAACTCTATTTTAGTTTTTTTTTAAATAATCCTCATTTAATGTTGTTTCTATAAAGCCGCATAGCGTCATCTACTGTTAATAATGGGCTTAATGTGAATTTAGCCAAGCCTTACCATTCTTTTGTACAGTACGACTCAGAAAAACAAATTTCCGACAGTGCTAAGTACTTCACTTGAAACATCGGACTCACTTGCCAAATAAGTGTAATGTTTCTATTGCAATCATTAATGATCCACACCATGTAGAATTAAAACTAAAATTACCCAGTTTCATATATTTCATTTATGATCCACATAATGCAGAATTAAAATTTACAACATTGCCCAGTTTCATGTTTATTTTTACGATTACATATTTTTAGGAGTTACACAAATCATATCAACGACAATCGAAGATTGCGCTACTTTTTCATTTTGAAAAATATACGCTGCTTTTGTTCCTTTTATTTTTAAGGATAATTTTTCATAACTATATGGCGCATAAGCGCGGCAGTAACGTTAAGCGTTGAAAAACTCGATTTTTAAAACGCGTAAAGTTGACTCCAGAAAACGAGAAATTGTATTTTAAGGAGAGAATTAATTTTGAAGCGGAAGAATACTGAAATGGTAATTTTCATACTAATAACGGCAAATCGGAATATCATCATTCTGTCATATTCAAAACCCGATGTTATGAGTAATTATCATTGCAGAAAACACAAAATACTTCCTTTTGATTGTAATTGTTAAATATACACAAGCTCGCTTCAGTATACAAACTTAACGATTTTTGCCATAATTTAAAACAATTTAATAAAAGCGTTTCTTTGCTTGCTCTAATTGTTCCAACTAATTTATTACTAAACGGTGAATATTAAAAATAATCCATATTAGAATTTGAATAATCTCGCGTTTTTCAGATGCGAAAATATACTTATACTAGTAATGAGCGAATAATTTAAAGCCTAATTGCCTTTAATTTTCTTAAATTTAGTTTTAGATTTACAAAAGATGCCGCTTGGCGCAACAGTATTTTAATTTTTTTAAAAATAATAGTTTTTTCTTTGTTTGTCCTGTGAAAATTAAAAAAAAAAACCGGAAATAGAATAAAAACCAAAATATTAAAAGAAGTAAATACATATGTAAGTATATTATTATTTTCTAAACTCATTAATTACAAAAAAATCAAAAGGTCTTGACTTACAACTTACTTAAGTTTTTGTTTTAATTTTTTATCGCGCTTCCGATGTCATTCGCTATCTACATACAGTGGCGCACATAAGTATTGGCACAACAGCATTTTGTGTTTTAATCGGCTATTTTAAAAGCAGACTAATAGGTTATTTAGTGTAAAAAATATTTTACAGAATGTTATAGATTCGCATTCATTAACGCGCGCACAGGACACTAAATCTTTTATAATAATTCATTTTTAATTATACTTTTTAATGCACATTCCATAAAAATAAGCAATTTCTACTCTGGCAAAAGTATTAGCAGGACCGGCCTGTTAATTAAAAATACTCAATCTTGCCCTCCTTTTTCGAGAATACAACACTTTTCTTTTCATTTGCCTAACAGTTATTCAAATTGTCAACCTGTTTGTGAAGATTAACGTTTGTGTTCAATAACGTGAACAGCTAAAATTTTAACTTTTAAAAATTTCTGGTTCAAAACAAAAGAAACCATCTATATCTTCAATAGCAGTATGACTGTCAACATATGCACCCAGCCAAGGCAAAATGCATTATGTGCTGAAATAGGTGAAATGATGGACAGAAGCCGGTTCACAATTGCCTCAATATCATAAAGGCGGTTTAAAAGGAGCATCATGTTTAAAAAGTGCTGGAGCAAGTACCGGTCATCGGCGTCAGGTTTTAAGCCGATCGCGATCAATACGCAGCAGCATTGTTCGAAAAGTCCAAATAGATTTGCGAAAATATCATCTACGCAGATTGCTGCTGAGGTTCGAAAAATGAATTTCTGTGATCCTGACGGAGCTCTTCGTGTTGCTCAGACGTCAGTTTACACAGCCGTACTACATTTTGCTGGCGATACCAAATTCAGACATCGCGGCATAGAGGCAGCTCCTTTCGTGCTGTAACGAGAAGAAGCAGCTTGAGATCTACGCAAAAAGTATAACAATAAACAAACACATTCTGGGACCAAGGACTCTTCTCAAGACGAGAGTAAGTCGAATATCTGGTCGGAGTTGTTGGTCGTACTTCCAGGCTGTGGCCACACTGATAAGGTCCAAACAGTTTGCTGAATTTGGGCTTTTACAAAGTCACTTGGCTCCAACAGTCGAAATACGGTGGTGGTGCGATGTTGATGGTGTGCTAATGCCATGGCTGCTGCTGCTGCAGGTTGTGGGTGACCTTTTTATGTCATAGGCATATAATGGACACTTAAATTCAATCGTTGGGGCATGCTTAAATACACAGTCTTACAAAGAAGTTTACATACGACCACAAAGTTTTAATTTTATTATAAATATCAAAATACTGCTTCATATGTTGCTGCTTTTTATAACTTTAAACGAAAGATAAAACCATTATAAATAATCTTCAATACAAAATTTGTTGTATTTACTAAAGAAACAACAAAAAAATGAAAATGCTTAAACTCCCATATTTACATAAGTATACATACGATGCAAAGAACAAAGTGTATCGTTATCAGTACCGCTGCAGATTTTCTTGATATTTGCTTTAAACCATCAGTACAGCTTGACATTTCATAGAAGGTGATCACAATTATAATTCTTTAGTCGAGAAGTGTTTTCTACTATAAATATGGGCAAAGGAAAGGAAGTTCCCAAACCAATCCGGAAAACCGCTGTAAAAATGAGGAATGAAGGTTATTCATTAAGCGAAATTGAAAGAATTTTAAATTTAAAGAAGCCAACAGTGCAAACAGTTGTAAAAAATTTCAAGGAAAATGGAAATTATGAAAGTAAACCACGCACCGGCCGTCCTCGGATGTTAGACGAAAGAACAGATAGAACAGTTATACGATTAATAAAAGAAAACCCCTAACAAAGTGCGGTCGAAATAAATCGTAAGATAAAAGCAGATCTAGGAGTAAACGTTTCTGATCAAACAGTTCGCAGAAGTATTATAAACAGTGGTTACAACAGCAGAGTTGCACGACGAAAACCGCTTTTCAGAGCTGTAAATATACAAAAGCGGTTTGAATACGCTCAGAAGTATGCGAATATTCACATTAGTGACCCAACGTTTTGGGAAAGGGTAATATTTACTGATGAATGTAAATTTATGGTCTTTGGAGGTGATGGTCGGGCAAAAGTTTGGCGAAAACCAAATACAGCATTACTGCCCCAGAATATAACCCCTACAATCAAACATGGAGGCGGTTCGGTCATGGTATGGGGGTGTATGGCCGCAAATAGTGTTGGCAAATTAAGGGCTATAGAAGGCATTATGGATAAGGCTATGTACATTGACCTTCCTAGTGTGGAAATGCTAGATTTTTAAGGAAATTCTATATTTCTCCAGGACAACGATCCGAAACACTCTTCTAAAGTGGTAAGGGAATGGATTCTCTATAACGTCAGACATAAGCTGGAACATCCCCCACAATCTCCCGATCTTAATGTTATCGAACATACTACAAATTAGGCACTTGGTTCGGGTTGCCCCCAAATATTCTGCTAATAATTAGTCACTTGGTACGGGTTGCCCCCAAATATTCTACTACTAAAACGTTCAAATGCCTCAAAACTGCTATAGTGTGTTGCCGTGTTAGGTTTTAAAATTTATAACATTAACAATATTTCTATAAAATATTCAGATATTTAGGAATATTTAAATTCCTAAATATTAAATTTAATCAGTTTTGTCCAAAATATTAATTATTGTATCAATATATTATTAAATGTTTCCAATTTTATGAAAAATATTTATATAATATTTGTGTAAAAACTATGTATTTCGTGCAACCGTGTAATGAGTCAAGTCATTTCAACGGACATTTTTTTAAGCTTAAGAAGCTCCAGGTTATTATATATATTATTATTATAGTTATTTTAAGTTTGTGTTTAGTGAAAATTAAATCATCGATTAAAGAGATATTCAGCGTATGTAAGTATAGTAACATTAATTAATTCAATTTGTTAATATTTGTTGTTTGATTTTGTATAGGATGCCTTGCAGAAAGTGTGTTGCTGGTTGCAGTTTGGGGGTGCCGCTGTATCCCTTCCCATCAGAAGGGGAAATGTCCAGGTGAGTTTTATGTATAAAAATAATATAATTATGAACATAATATTATCGTACATATGTATATAAATATGTACATAATATTATCGTAAGTAAATAAATATGTAAAGTTAGTGCAAAAAAGTGAACAAGAAGTGAATAGGGTCGTCCTAAATCGTGATTTTATAAAAAAGTGAAGTTTTAAAATCGTGTTGTTAAATGTTAAAAAATGTGAAATTAATGTGAAGTTTTAAAATCGTGTTGTTAAATGTTAAAAAATTAATTTAAAAGTATTTGTTAAATTAAATTAATAGTTTTGTTTCTAATATTGTATTGTCGTTGTGATATTTTTGATGCAACTGTTTATTTTTAAATTGTTAGTTTACTAGTTTAGTTAATGTACGTATTTTTTGTTTAATTTCAATTAGGCGGCACGAATGGATCAAGCTGTTGGACGTAAAAAATCCAACGGCTAAATATTTATTTGCGTGCCAAAGACATTTTTCATTAAAGATGAGGAAGGGACGGCTTATCTCCAGATCAGCTACACCGGACTTAAATTTAAAAGTATTATCACTTCAGCACCATGTAATTTGAGAATGAGACTGTAGTAAATCCTTCAACCCCAAAATAATTGAAGATCACGCACATATTCATTCACTCTTTAGGTAACTCTCAAATAGTTAGCACTTATATTGGGCAAATCGTGGCTTAAACACCAAGCAAGATGAATATTTAACCAGAAGGGACACCTAGAAAAACAATGTATCGAGAGAGGGAGTTAGACAAAAAATCGCAGGAAATAGAATTTTTACGCAATAAGGTGAGAGCTTCAGAGAATAAAATAGAAATTTTTAGAAAATAATAAAAATTTGTCTATAGTAGGGCAGGAAGAAAATAGACAAATTTCAGAGCTATGCGGCAAACTTCCTCCACATCTTGCGATATGTGTGAGAAATTGTTTAAAAAATGCACCCCGTACTTCGAAGGGTTATAGATATGATAGGGAATTAAAAACATTAGCTCTGGCTGTGAAATTTTTATCACCTATTGCGTTCAGGTATTTACAGCCCATTTTTAATTGGCCATCGCAAGTGACCCTCGAACAATTTGTTCAGGGTTGGCCACGTAACCCTGGCTGCAATTTTAGCAGCATTAAAGCCCTGGAGTTGAGAAGCCGTGGTTTCACTGACGCACAGAGATATGTTTCGATATGCTGTGACGAAATGTCTCTGAAAATTCACCTTCAGTATGAGAGAAATAGGGACTGGATTATTGGGTTGGAGGATTACGGTGATGAAAATCGTACCTCTCGAGTAGCTTCTAGTGTTTTAACACTTTTCGTCCAAGGTATTGGTGGAGAAACTTGGACCCACCCTTTAGCATATTTTTTTGTGCACAAAGCTTGCAAAGGAGATATAATGAAAAAATATATATTCGAAGCCATAGGTCAACTCCAGGGTATTGGATTGCGTCCCTGCCAAATAGTTAGCGACCAAGGGTCAAATTTTGTTAATTTTGCTAGGTTATTAGGAGTATGTAAAGAAAGGCCCTATTTCGAAGTGAATGACTCGGAAGTCATTTACTTCTTTGATTCTCCTCACCTTTTAAAAAGTACACGAAACTGCTTAGAAAATAAAAAAAATAAAGTCGTTGTAAATGGGCGCCCAGTTGAATGGTCGGATATCGTTCATATATATGAAAATGGTACCCCAAACGACATTAGTTGCACCCATAAATTGACCTCGGCACACATAGCCCCTAAACCCTTTCAAAAAATGAGCGTGCAATTAGCTTCTCAAGTTTTTAGTCATTCTGTTGCAAGTGCTATGTTCGCCATTTATAGCTCCGGGAAACTGAATACTTCTAAGTCTCCATCTTTTATTAACACAGCCGAGTTTGTCCTTTTTTTTTTAAATTATTCAATATTTTTAATAGTAATGTCTTTGGAGCAGTAGGCAATTTCAAAGAACCCTTTTCGGCAACTGCGGACCAATTAAAATTTCTTAAAGAAGCCGAGGAGTTTCTTAACTCCATAAAAGTGTACGATTCTTTCGGTCGCGAAATAACAAACACTTTCAGTTTTATAAAAGGTTGGCTTCTAAATATAAGTAGCTTAAGACGTTTGTGGCGCTTTTGGTCACATAAGGGATTTACACATTTAATGACTAGAAAACTGACTCAGGATAGACTGGAAAATTTTTTCGGACATATACGCAGAGGGGGGGGATTTGATGTGAGAATAACTCCGCAGCGTTTTTCATATCTTTTCAGACAAGCCTGGGGCATAGGATATATTCGTTGTGTAGATAAAGGGAACTGCGAACTCTTGCCAGTTGGCCAGTGTGAGTCATTTTCTAATAGCTCCCTCAAAAGCGCCTGCAACGACGCTTTGGTTCAAAATACCTCTTGGCAAACTTTTCAAAGTTTACCAAGACCTACCAATTCTACCTCATTTCAAAATATACAAATCGAGGTAAATGTGGACGTAGATGAAAGCAGCTTTCTGCATAAAAATGCGTTTGTGTACTTTTGCGGTTATTTGTACTATAAATATTTTAAACAACAAGATTTTTTCTTCACTTCAGAAAAGCAATATAATAATTGCCAAATAGTAAAACCACCCCTTAAATTTATAGATTTTCTATCAAAAATCGAAGATATTTATACACAACATTTTGATTCTACTTGCCATAGGATCGGGTTTTCCCAAATATTATTTGAAAAAATGGTTAACGTAGAACCGTACTATTGTTGTGAAAATTGTAATTCTGATATCATAAAATGTCTATTCATTAGAATTAGAACATATTTCCTAGTAAACGCTTTTAATAAAAAAGTAAAACAAAGTGATTTCAAAAACGTAAAGTTCTTGTGTGTTACACATAGTAAATAGTAATCACATCCGTTTGTCTGTCTATATGAGTCGCAATTTATATATATATATGTCTGTCAGTCTGAATTATTTTATATTTGTCAAAAAGTTTGTCTGTCGAAGGCCGCATTTCCAAAGTTACCTTGATCTGTAATTTTGAAATGAGAATTTTAGCGATTAGGTTTGTACGCTTATTATCAATATTTTTTTTTTGTTTTTTAAGTGTTTTCGTGTACCAGGTATAGGACCCTTCTTTCCACCACTATTCCTTTGATACGGTTTTTAATAAGTATTTCGCTGTGGGGGATTTAGAATATTTTGTAAATATTATGTATTACTTAGTAGATTGTTTTGAATATTACTGTTGTTGTTCCTGAATTGTACCTGATTTTTTATATTTATTTTAGATTTTGTTTAAATAATTACAAGTTTATTGTTTTGACTTGTATTGTTAATGTATACATACAATGGAATTGTACCTGATTTTTTTATATTTATTTTGGTTTTTTGGTTAAAAAGTTTTCAGTTGATTGTTTTGACATATATTGTTAATGTTATATTTTTAATGTAATTAATATTCATGAATTGTACCTGATTTTATATATTTATTTTTGTCTAGTCACATTTTTTATAATAAGTAGATTGATTTAAAACTGTATATATAAAAAGGGTGAAAATAGGCCTCCTGGGGAACCGAACACCCAAAAAAGATCGGTAGCGCGCCTACATTGCAACCTCAGAGGTGGTGAGGAAGAGCAATAAATATCCAAAAAACTTTTGTTTCAAAAATATTCTTGAAAGTTTTCATTAATGTTTTCCGTTACAAATACTTTTTCACAAAAAAGTTGATCTAGTACATTTCTTTTAATTACATCTCTGTGCCTAAAAAAGGCAGATTTCGATCAGGTGATCTCAGCTGCGAAAAATTCTTAGAAAACAGCTGATTCTTTGGTTACTTTTAGGGTTATACAATGGAAAGCGGTCAGTTTGCTACAAACTGGAGTTGAAGCAGGCTTTGTTAGAGGGATGGCACAAAATAACCTACATAGCTAACAATCCAAAAACTAGTATATTCCATGCCAAGGCGTCTGGAAACTGTAATCAAGCAAAATGGACTACCCACCAAATATTAATTAAATTGCATAATGTTCTTTTTCTTTATAATTTACTGAGTGTGCCAATACTTTTGTGTCGTAGAAATTGCTTATTTTTTATGAATGTGCATTCAAAAGTATAATTAAAAATGAATTATTATAAAAAAATGAGTGTATGTGGTAGTTAATGAATGGATTTAACAAGGTAAAATATATTTACAATAAATAACCTATTAGTCTGTTTTTAATATAGCCGAAAAACACAAAATGGTTGCTGTGCCAATACTTATGTGCGGCACTGTACATACTTACATACAGTGGGGAGCATTAGTGAGTACATAGATGATATTTTTGCACTTAATAATGCAGAACAATAGTAATAATAAAGATAACAACAACAATTTTGTTTTTATTTGTTTGATGCTTAGTAGACTTAAATTTTATTTATATTAGCGAAATCAATATTTTGTCCATGAGCCTTTGCTTTTAATAACGCTTTTCATGCGCTTTGGCATACTTTCCACCAAGTTCTGAATTATTTCATCCATTACCTGAAATTTTTGCTCACTGAGCCACTTCTTCACGATTTTGGCGGTAAACAAACAAATATGAAAACAAGTATGAAAACAACGTTGAGTCTTCATCTCTCATCTTAAAACAAAGCATATGTTTTAAGCAAACAATATATGTATGTACATATGTATATGTAAAAAACCTAACCAAATAATACAATCTGTATTTAAACAAACTATCAACTAGTAATACATAAGTGAACATACTAGTTAGTATAAATAGAAGTAAGAAACATGTAATAAGTTAGCCTTAAGAGTATAATTAAAGAGTACACATTTCGGTGCAGCTCAAAACATATTATTTTGGCTCATTTTTACTTAATGTAAAAATTAACTCCCGCGTACTAAGGAGCAATGTATCACCAAAACAGCTCAATCACTTGCTTGAGCGTGTCTAGTTTTTAAATACGAGGTGTGTTCAAAAAGTATCGCGAATTTTGTGTTTTTTCAAAAATTATTTATTTATTCATGAATATCTATTTTGTCCCCTTCAAAGTAATCCCCATGAGATATTATACACTTGTGCCAACGGTTTTTCCAATCTTCGAAGCACTTCAAAAAATCATTTTTTTTATCTTCTTCAGCTCCTTCGAAGCCGTCTTGAATTCGTTTTTGAGCGAGCGTCGGCCACGATTGAATTCGTTGTACCAGTTTTTCACAGTGCCATAGATTTTAGTTCATCGATGCACTCTTGTCGTGATAATCCACGTCGAAAGTTGTGAAAAATGATCGCACGAAAATGTTCACGAGTTAATTCCATTTTTTGGCCGAGATGAATTTTTTAATTCCCAGTAAATAAAACCATTTACGATTAAATGACAAAACGTTCTGAGTGATGTTATGCTAAAAAATGTCAAACTTGGCAATGGAAATGTCAGATTGCACCTGGCAACACTTAGTGTTGCCCTAGGCCAGAATATATATAGCAGCCCTCACATTGAGTGCAAACAGGTGCCTAAAAAACACGATTAAAGCAAGTTAAACATCTGTAATCAAAAAACAAAATTACTTTAGGTACAGTGCATCAAACTTTTTATTTCGACTTTCAAAATTCCGTACGTCCGCGACCGAAAGTATTGATTTGTTCCTAAACAAGTACATATTTTTAATTATTATTTTAATACGCACATATGTATGCATTTATATTTATTTATAAAGATGGGTAAAACATGTGCTAAATCGCAAAAGGTCAAACATCAGGTGTACTTAGACAAAATCAAAAGCGATCCCGAAATGATAAAAAAATATCGTGGAAAAGCAGTTGAAAGAATGAGAAAACGCCGCTCAGAGCTATCGAAATTGCCAAAAAACAACAAGCTGTTAAAAGAGATGCAGGAAAAAGAACGTGAGAGGTTGAAAATATACCGCCAAAAAAAAAAAAATTACAATAGACAAGGAGAAGAACATATTACCTATACTTGCAAACAGACATTAGGGAAAGCCCTAAAGAAAGCTGAAAATGCATTGCCAAGAGATTTGGCAAAGAAAGTGGAAGTCATTGCTGCACTGCATAAAAAGTATATCGAACCAACAAATTGTAAAGAAAAGTATACTCGTACATTTGAAAGTGACTTAGAATTGGAGACAAAATTAAAATTGGCGAAAGAAATTTTTTTGCGTGAAGATATCAGCGTTCAGACTGCAGGAAAAAGGGATACACTCATTGTTGATGGGAAAATTGTTGCTAAGCGTTTTATGCTCCTAACGGTATCGGAAACTTACGAGGTTTATAAAAAAGAGGCAATTGGGAAAAGCGTAAGTAAATCACGATTATATATTGGAGTTGACACAATTTCCGAGAAATCTCCAACTTTAGCGAAAATGGAAAGATATACCGAATATTGCAGGTATCAGAATGGTGCATTCGATTTCCTACGACGAAAATCTTAAGCTACGAACTGCTCGTATGGCCTATTCACAATATAACAATATTAAAAAAATATTTCTTGTGCTTTATATATGTTTATATCTTTTCAATCAATGAATGGAATATTACAGTCATGAATGTAATTATTGAACACAATGAGTCCTCGAGCTCCCGATGTTATTCAATACGCATAAATTTCAATTGGAGAGCTCTAAGAAGAATCTGCCGAGTCAAGCAATGATACGTTAAGACGTATTAACTCCATCATATATGAAAGAACTAACGGGACGCTACAAATCAGGACTTGCTAATCCGATTACTTTTGATCTTAGATCTTCTAGACTTGTCAGAAGACGTTGAATAAGGAAAAATTGTTCGGACGCATAACGAGGAAGAAACAAATAATGAATGTATTTTAAATCATTCGATACTGTTCTTGATGAAAATGAAAAGAAAATTATCTAGAGATGAGTGTAGTTTCAATCCACCTCAATTATGTAAAGACAAACGTTTGGTAATCAAAAAGATTACAGGAAATATTATTATACCAACAATTTTAACTCTAAATTTTAATCGAAAAATGGTAATTTTGCCTCATGCAGACTTAAGTTTAATTTTAAAATTGTCATAATTAAAAAAGTTCTCCCCAAGGTTGAGGGTGTCGGCACAGCATTTGCCATCAATTTCTTCACGCCCACTGCACTTGGCTCGAAGTGCTTTATGCAAACGAATGCATTGTGTGTGGGTAAAAGCAGCGTCCTCAGGTTTTCCACCAAATTTTTTTTTTATTGTTCTTCATCCCTCGGAAAAGAAAAAAGTTGATTAGCCGCGGAAATGCACTCGCGATCACGACACATTCTTTCTTGCGACAATTTTTTAATTTGCAAAAATTTTCTCTAAAGCGAACAGAAACGAATTAATCTTCTCGCGTCGAAGTTATTTCAAAACTAAAGCTCCGTTGGAAATTTTCTGTTTAGCTTCCATTTTGGTGCAATTTCCCCATTAAAACTTACAATGAAAAAAGTCTAACTACTTGCATATAATATTGTATGTACATACATAAGTATGTATGTATGCATGTACAAGAATTTTTTTCAAATCTAGAACGTACTTCTCTTTTTAACGTTGGTTTTGGCGCAAATGTACAAGTACCTTTCCAGCCAAAAAGCACTTTCATATCACAGAAAAGTCTACATACTCCTATCAAAAACGTATTTTCAACAAATTGAAACGTAATAATAATATTTAAATCAATATTTAGATGGACCACCTTTGCTCGGCAGTACATCATTTAATCTGTTTTTCATTGAAAAACTATCTTTTTTTGTATAATCTTTAGAAATAAGATCCCATTCCTGGAGTAGTACGTTTTTAAGGTCCTTTGTGAAGGTGGATGCGGCGTATTCTAATTTTGCTCTAGCAAATGCTTTTGTACAATTGTAGTGCTCTGGTTGGTGATATGCCGAATGTGCATCCGTTGATGATATTTAACAATCGACAAGTGTTGTTGGTTTTGTTAACAATGTGGTTCACGTGTTTGGTGCATGAGTTGTTTATGCATATGTACGTATCTTCCCAGGTATTTGATTTGTTTAACTTGCTCCAGGTATGTATTGTTGATTCGGATGTTAATATGAGTGTTTCTTTGGTTGAAGGAAATAGGTTTAGTTTTGTTGAAGTGTATTTTTAGGTTGATTCTATTGCATTCGTCTGTAAATTTCTGTAGTTTTTCTTCTAGTTTCCTTTGAACGTTTTCATGTTTTTTGTGAAAGCAGATTATAAAGAAGTCGTCTGCAAACTGGAGGCCGATACAGTTTTCGTCGTTTATTTGGTGGAGTTTCGCCGTGTAGAGGTTAAATAGCGTTGAACTGAGTCCACTACCTTGAGCTAGCCCGTTTCCTGTCGTGATTTTCGGTTACTCGAGGATTAGTGTTCTTCTTTTCAGGGAGGATGATATCCAATTAACTGCTTTTATATTTATTTGTGCTTCTGATAGTGTCTGCTGAAGAGTGTTATTATTGACTGAGTCGTATGTTTTTTTCACATCTACGCATGCAGCCCTCACCTGTAGTTTTCTGTCTTTGTGGTAGGTGATTGAGTTGATTAAGTCGTTAATACATTGTGCTGTCGAGTAATGTTTTCTGATTCGACTTCGATTCTGATATCTATATGTAATTTAAGGATTCCTTCTATTGCTTTAGCAATGACTGAGATCAAACATATTGGTCTGCAGTTGAGTATATTTTTTGGGTCATTGCCTTTTTTATGGATCGGAATTATTTTGATTTCTCTCCATTTTTCAGGTATGCACTCATCTTGCCATACATTTATAATTGTTATAAATAATATTTGTTGTTCTTTGGGTTGGAGAAGTGTTACTATTTTATACGATATTTGGTCCGCACCCTTTGATGATTTTAAGTTGTTGTTAATTGCTTGTGGTGCTCTTGCTATGAATTCTATGCATTTTCTTTGCTCTGTTGAGTTTGAGTTTGTTTATTTTGCCCCACATTTCTTTTATGTTTTTGGTTTCTGATATTTCTTTTATTGCCTTGTTAAAGTTGTTTTTCTTTTGGTCTTTGATGTGTTTGGCTTTGAGGTTTGTTTCCGCGGTGATGAGTAGGTTTTTATTTTTACTATCTTATATATGCATGTATGTATGGTCGTATTTTTATAGGTTGTATTTTTTCCTTGCTGCGTTTCTCAATCGAAATAGTTTTTGCGATTCGTTTCTTCTTTTGCAGCCGTATTTGTTCTTTTCGTGGTTTATGGGATGTTTTTGTATTATTCGTTGGATGTTTTTGTTGAACTCTTCTAGATTGGCTCCTACTTTGAGGTTAGACATGTCCTTAAGTATTTGAGTAGTTAATACTCTTTTGGGCTTATTTCGGATTTTGAATTGGTCAGCAAGTGTTGTAATGATGGGACTGTGGTTGCTGTTGGTTATTTTGTTGTAAGTTTCCCAAGTGTGCTGTAAGCATACCTGTTAAGTTTTGATTACTAATCGTAATTATTAGTAATCTGATTACTTTGTATTTGAGAGTGAAATAATTGATTATATTACGATTATCTTGGTCCCAAGTAGATTACGTAATGATTAAGATTACAAGTAATCAAAAAATAATCAGGATTACTCTGGATTACTGAAAAGAATCAAAAATAATCAAAAATAATCAAGGTAAATAATTGATTCTTTTCAGCGATTCTTTTCGATTATTTTTGATTCTTTTTGATTCTTTTCAATCCAAAACCCCAAACAACTTTGTTCTTTTTGCTTTTTTTTAATTTTTAATAAATTGTTTCATTCAATTTTGTACAACAAATAAAGATATTCAAGAGTCTTGAATCAAGACATAATAACTAAATGTAACACAAAAAAAATAACAAACTTCATTTATGACAAAATAACAAGAAAAATATACATTAACTCCATTTAGAATTTGCTTTCAATAACACCAATTTCTCAAATGATAAGTCCGACATTGACTGGCGCCTTGGACTGTTCACTATCCCCGCAAAGGAAAATAACCTCTCTACTGGTGCTGAGGATGTCAGGGGAGTATTAAAGGCAACAAAAGCTTCTTTTAGACTGCAATGTTTTACCCAAGTGTCGTCTGTTCTTGAATTGTCATTTAAGTAACAGAAAAAGTGATGGGTCAAAAAAGCCCGACGATCACTAGAACTTGGCTCAGGAGTAGCATTTGTTCCTTCTTCGTTTTCTGTGTCTGTATAAAGATTAATGAATTTAATAAAAATAATCTAAGAATATTCAAGCAATCCTACCGTTGAGGTCAAAACCAAAATGCCTATTATTTGCAAATAATTCATTACTTTTCAATATTTGTGCATTGAAAGCACGATTATCTTTTGCATAGTCCTTGTGCGGGGACTTGGCACGTAATTCTTGTCCATAATTTCATCATCATTTGAGAAGTCGCTTTCTCCAAAAACCAATTGATCAGTTTGTGACATGTTATCTTCAAATGGAGCGTTTTTGCACACAAAACACAATTAATAACAACTGGCTGACTCGTGAAGTATGAAGTATAGGTTATATGATTGCACTTTATAAGCTCTTGTTTGACTTATTAACGTAAGCGTACCAACAAGTTAACAACCGTTCTTGAATTCTAACACTACTCCCTTCAGCATTGTTGTTTTTCATACAGGTGTAAATATCAGCTACGCTCATTGAAGCTTATTCCGATGATCAGAACTGGGAAATTTCGCGATGGGGCTGATTAAATTGAATGGCTGAATTGCTATTAATAATAGCAAAAATATCATCATTTATAATATAATATTTATAATAATATAATATATATACATGTATACATATATACATATAAATGCATATATCTCAGAATCTGAGGCTCAGAGTATACAAAAAACAATCTAAGAAATTTTAATAAAAAAATTTCTTAAAATTTAAAGAGAAAAGTTGTTTGGTATTTTGGATTGAAAGTAATCAAAAAGAATCGCTGAAAAGAATCAATTATTTATTTTGATTATTTTTGATTATTTTCATTAATTTATAATAATCCTTATTATTTTTTGATTCTTTATAATCGTAATCATTACGTAATCACAATATTTCATACGCACAATTAAATAATCATTACGATTCTTTTTAGAAAATAATCTAACGGATTACTAATCGTAATCATAATTTAACAGCTATGGCTGTAAGTAGTTGTTCACAAATGTTACATCTATAGCTGATGATATATTATTAGGTGTGAATGTTGGTGTGCCATCGTTTAGACAATAGTATCCATTTCTATGTTTTCTAGAATCGTGCCTTTGTTCTTTGGTGATCCCAGGATGCTGATTGTCCATACAAAAATGTTGGCTGGGTTGCATTGGTTTCAGTTTGTATGGAAAAATGAGCAAAAACACTGATTTTTGGTCATTTTCAAAGGGCTCCCTACAGGTCTATAGTGGCTCAAGGGGGGTTTATTAAAAAGTTCTTAATCTTCCTTGAATTTTATCAGCGTGTACTGTGCACCCAATGCAACAGAAACAAATTTTAAAAATGACAACGATATACGATTCACCTATACCAGACAACTACATTGCACAACGGTTATAGGCGGAGATCTAAACGCAAAACCAGCATCCTGGAATTCAAAATAAAAAAAACCATAATGTTTCAGTGCAATGTATATACATATTTAATTGCATCTATTAATGCTACAAATGGATCTTTTCCTTCTTTTTTAATAGATCGCCGCCACATATATTCGACGATGACGTCGGCGAAGTTGGCGGTGTGATTATAATTGTCTTTGTAAAAAAAACGTTTCACTACGCGCCATTGCGACTCAATCCGCTGCGTATGAACCCCATCTTCCGAAACGAAAGGGTTGGTGTCGTCACTATGGTTCACTTTTTGGTGGACGTACCCAAAATTTGGTAATGCGTCATATGCCCGCCAGCAGTCCGTCCGAATTACGCTTCCTTCAGCCACGTGCTTCTGTATCAAAGGTATTAAAATGTCCGCCGTTCGAAGATTGTCAGGACATACTTCGAGGCGTATGTCCTCGCTACCATCTTCAATCATCCCAAGGACCCAGTGTCCCTCTACGCGCCTGCCTAAAATGTAAAAAAAACCTAATTAAATTAAATTCATTGTATAAAGAAATAGTATTACCTTTATTGTACTTTCGCCGACCAAATTTACTTTCGTCGATCTGAACAGTTTTTCCCGGACCACCAATTTTTCCTTGTTCATATTGGTGGTCCAACTGGTATATTACCACGACCTCTCGGCAATAACTATACCAGTCTGATATTGTTGCAGATGACAAAGTTTTCCCCTCATTAGTATAGTCCTCGCGCAATACTTCTTCGCGGGACTACGGCACGCAAAGCAGTACATCAAAAAATATACTCGAGGGACACTGATGCGAACATTTTCAAACCATGTAACCATGGTTATTGAAACACGTGGCCTTTTTGTGCACGTGCCCCTGTAGCACACAAAATATCCAAATTTGCCCCCTTTCCGAATACTCTGTGGAACCTTGTGTACAGGGCACAATTGCTCTATCCGTATTAAACCGTTTTCCTCCGCAAAACGGACTCCTTGGTCATGCGTGCGCAGCTCGGTGCCAACACGCATAAGGCTCCACTTAACCCGTGTGGACGGCGTTTCTAAAAAAAATAATATATTCCAATATTAGAATATCTTATTATTTATTATTATTACTCACCATTTGCAATTTCGCACATTGTTTTATAATATTTTTGTTTCCAATAAAGCCGAATAACAGAAAACGTATTTTGCATAACGCCAAATTTTAAAATATGGGTAAACATATGAAAAGTACCGTTATGCTTCCCAGCACACATATTAGATAGATAGGGTGTATCAGATTTTTTTCGCATAGAACTCCTTTTTGCGTGGGCGGCCTTCGGCCGCGCTTCAAAAAAAATAACCCTGGCCGGTCCAACACCGGCTACGCCATCCACAGTATTTTAGCATTGAACACCTTTTCGCGTTCACTTCATACATTTATTGCTAACTGGGTTTAATTTATTCCCTTTTGTTCGTGATTTCCCGGTAATTTGACAGTTGAAATTAGGCAGTAATTTTGGTTTTTCGCTTTATTGAACTCAATGCAGAAAAAGGTGTATTTTATTCAAAGATTTACAAAGAAATTAACAATCAAAAGTAATTAAAAACATTACTAGTGGTTTTTATAATTCATAAGTAATATATGTGCGTGAAAATGTATCCATAATTGGTTTGGTACAATGCACAACAGGTGAAAATACACTAGCATATATTGAGAAATTTGCAAAAAATAGCATTTTTTAAAGTGAATTTGTACAAAAATTTGTGAACCGATTTTTATAAAATATGTTTTAAAATAAAGTTTGATAATTTAAGCATACATTCGTGTTTAAAATTTTCAATTCGGTTGTCTCGTTTAGGTACAGTGAGCCAAAATTAACCGGCGCGATACTAAACCCAACCCATTTGCTTTAAAGTACTTGGGATATACATATATGTATTAAGGCTTCGTATAGGGCCTTGCTAATAGCTTGTGTTGCGTTTTGCGTTAAACAGTTGTTTATCGTTTGGTTGATTTTTGCCGTGAAGTCGTCCTGTTTTTGTATGTATTTATCTAGGTTGGTCGGGTATGCTAGTATTTTATTATTCGTCGTTATTGCGATTTCTAGTGTTGTTTGTTTCCATTCTTCCATGGGTCCATGCATTGTTTTCTTCTCTTGTTTTGTTGTTGTTCGTTCTCGCGACTTTGGCATACGAGAATTGTTGGCTCAAATGCTTCATAGGTTTTGCTGTATTGCTGTATGTTTTTATCTTTCTCCTTTTTTGCAGTTGGGGAAATTCCATGTCAAGGACAGCGTTGTTGTTAAATAGTTCGAAGTGGTTTCCGAATATAATTTTATATTTTGTTTGCGCCTCTTTTGTAGTGAGGTTTTCTAGGGTGGTAATCCTTTTGATTGCGTAGGCCTTGATCCTTGCTGGGCAGTCTTTATTTGTAACTTGATGGTTCCCTTTGTAATTTAGGCATTGTTCCGTGCTGCACTTTATAGTGTTGTCGTGGGTAATTTCATATTTTGCGCAGATCGAGTTTAGCTGCTTGCAATGCTAAGCGAAATGGTTGTACCTGAAGCAACGGTAGCATTGCGCAAATGCTACAGATGGTTTCACCATTATCTTGGTGTAACCGAACGTTACTTCCCTCGGTACTTCCAGACCGTCAAACACTATTTTAACTCTCCGTGTGGGAAACTTCATCCCCTCTGTGTCTTGTTCACTCTCATTGTTTTCAAGATTTTTATCGGTGAAACAATGTTTTCCTTTAGCTCCTCTTCCCTAATATCAGCTGGTATGTCGAATATTATGCCCATTTTAGATACAAAGTGGGCAAAAATCTTCGCTTCGTATTGCTCGCTTGTTTTTTCACAGAATCTGTTTGCTGTTTTCCCGTTTTTAAATGTGATTTATATCTTTCAAATCCTATTTTTGGGATTTACAGAATTTCCTCCGTTTTGTTATCCTGTAACCATTTGTTTACCGAGATCGCGTTAATTGGTGCTCTTTCTATATCGTTTTTGTTTTTGTTTTTGTCTAGGTACACAATGTAGGGTCCTTTATGGGTATCCTTGTACTTATAGTTTTCGTGGGTCGGTCGCATCTTTTGTGCCTCCGCGTTTGGTTTATTGCCTGCGGATTGTTTTGTTGTTGCTCTTGTTCAGCTACTTTGTTGTTATTGGCTGAGGAGCTGCCTGGCTCCTCGTCTTCAAGGTGCATTTTGTTTGTTCTTGTCTATATTGTAACTCTTTTAATTTGAGTCTGTATATTTGTAGTATGTCCTTGTTTTTTTGGTAACTTTGTTTGTTGATATATTTTATATATGAATTTTTTTTTCCTCTTTCGGGTTTAGTATTAGTTGCTCTCGAGTACACGTCTGTTCACTTTCACTGTTCACTCGCGAATGTGCCGTGGAAATATTAAAAGTAAGGAAATTAGCTTATTTATAGATAAGGGAATATTGTTAAGACGCTTGAGGTAGATGGTAGAACTGCTGGTATGCAGGGTGTCATTTTACTCACATTTCTGAGCTGCCGGATATAGACTTTTCTGTGTTTTAAAATCAGTCGAAAAAATATTAATCAAAATATCGTTTTACTCTTAAGGTTGGGTTCCAGCTCTCAAGTAAATGCTCAAGAAAAAATTCCTTATTTCTTGAGCTGTAGTCAAGTAAATTTGACAGCAGGTTACGCATTGTGAATGACGCACATTAGAAGAGCAAGAGAAAATAAACAAAGAAAATATACTTACATATGTGTATAGGAGGATGGAGTCATGTGTAGAAGTTCACGTAAGTGAGGAAAGTTCTCTGATCGCCATTCACTTGGGAGTAGCCAGAAACGATTCTTTTACACATGGCTCAAGCAGCTCACTACTTCCGGAACATCCGTTCGAAGGCGAGCTAATGTGAGAAGGCGAAACATCCCCTGCATAGGGTTGTGCGCTGGGTTTCCGACCCGCCACGTAAAAAACCCCCCCAATGAAAAAGAAAACACAGCCTCGGATGAGAGACCCCCCTTTTGATTACCAAACGAGGTTTCAGACAAGGCGACTCCCTCTCGTGCGACTTCTTCAACCTGCTTCTGGAGAAAATAGTTCGAGCTGCAGAACTTAGTAGAGAAGGTACCATCTTTTATAAGAGTGTACAGCTGCTGGCGTTTGCCGACGATATTGATATCATCGGCCTCAACACCCGCGCCGTTAGTTCTGCTTTCTCCAGGCTGGACAAGGAAGCACAGAAAATGGGTCTGGCAGTGAACGAGGGCAAGACGAAATATCTCCTGTCATCAAGCAAACAGTCGTCGCACTCGCGACTTGGCTCTCACGTCACTGTTAACAGTCAAAACTTTGAAGTTGTAGATAATTTCGTCTATTTCGGAACCAGCATTAACACCACCAACAATGTTAGCCTGGAAATCCAACGCAGGATTACTCTTGCCAACAGGTGCTACTTCGGACTGAGTAGGCAATTGAAAAGTAAAGTCCTCTCTTGACGAACAAAAGCTAAACTCTACAAGTCGCTCATAATTCCCGTCCTGCTATATGGTGCAGAGGCTTGGACGTTGTCAACAACTGATGAGTCGACGTTGCGAGTTTTCGAGAGAAAAGTTCTGCGAAAGATTTATGGTCCTTTGCGCATTGGCCACGGTGAATATCGCATTCGATGGAACGATGAGTTGTACGAGATATACGACGACATTGACATAGTTCAGCGAATTAAAAGACAGCGGCTACGCTGGCTAGGTTATGTTGTCCGAATGGACGAAAACACTCCAGCTCTGAAAGTATTCGACGCTGTACCCGCCGGGGGAAGCAGAGGAAGAGGAAGACCTCCACTCCGTTGGAAGGACCAAGTGGAGAAGGACCTGGCTACGCTTGGAATATCCAATTGGCGCCACGTAGCGAAAAGGAGAAACGACTGGCGCGCTGTTGTTAACTCGGCTATAATCGCGTAAGCGGTGTCTACGCCAATTAAGAAGAAGAAGTATACCAGCAGGGGTGCGAACTATCTCAAGCGTCTTTATAGTGCACCGTTATTTGTAAATATGCTAATTTCCATACTTTTAATAATCTCAATGTGGTATTATTTCAAAATGAGTAAAGAAATTTGTGTTGAAGTACGACAACTAGTTATAAATTATCATAAAGACAAAAAATCTTTACGTGAGATAGGAAAACTAGTAGGGCGTCCAAAGTCAACCGTTCAAACAATAATTCGGAATTATAATATAACGAAAAGTGTACAAAGCAAGCCGAGGAGTGGTCGCCCGCCTAAGGGTGCGAACAGAGTGGCCGCTTGTTGCCGAGCCGAGCCGACTGACGCTTATTGCGAGAACCAATGCGAGAAAACTGGTATTATACAAATTAGTACAAATAAGCGCGAACAGGTCATAGTGGGCGCCGAGCTGGTCAGAGCGCAAAGCTGGTTGAATGCGAGAAAACAGTTCCAAAGCGTATTCCAGCGCCGACAACATTGTTTATTCTGCGAAAAGCTAGTTTTGGACATAAAATTCTTTGGAAAAAGTGAAATCATGAAAGTCATATGCTGTCATTCATCATTTAATGGCATTCCAATATTTTCGAGAATATAGTCGAAAGTTTCAATACTCATTCGAGTATATTGTTTAAACTTGGCAGGATATTTTCTTAAATCACTATATAAGTGATGAAATTCTCCAAATTCACTTCGTGCATTCAGAAACTGTACA